>NW_024070202.1:55241573-55479425 GCF_014754425.2 Oryx dammah | reverse complement strand
GTATAATATTATTATATAATAATATAATATAATTGTAATATTATATATTATAATAATTATATATATAATATTATATATAATATATATATTTTCATCTTAATTTTAGCAAAAAAGGTCAATGTTCTTTCCCAGGTTGATATACTTGACCGATAGTTGAGTGGCCTAAATAAAAATTATAGATAAACATAGGTTGAAACCACAAAATTCTGGAGTAATCACATTAGATAATTTCTGAAAAGACAAATCTGGAAATAAAGCTTTTTAACGTTGTCATTTGCATTGCATATTGCATAGCAGTTGGGCCGAGGGGAGCCTTAGACCATAAGAATATAATTTAATTCAATCTTATAAAGTGACCTTGGGAAAGTACTGAGAATCCTTTTTTTTTTTAAGCTGCATTTCATTAGCATATGTGATTTATAAACAGTTGTATAATACGAATGCGATTGGCTTTCTTTTATGCTTCCCAATGCATGTAACCAGTCATGTGTTGGTAAATGTTTACTATCTGGTTCTTGGGGTAGAGGCAACTTTGATTTGTAAAACTTGCTAATTTATATGGTATAAATACTTAATCCATGGCTGCTGTTGACATGTTTGCAAAAGTTCTGAAATTTTATCAGTTAACTTTCAGAAGCTAAGCACAACACTAAGTGTAACTTGTCTACTTCCATGAGGTGATATAAATCTATGAAGACAACTTATTTGGTAATTTAGTTTTAATGACTACATGTTTATATATCAAAACTAAATTTAAAGTATTGTGAGATCTTTAAAATGGGATCTGGAGCTCTAAGTAAAGACTAAATTGTGTTTCAAGTCTATCATTACTTTTTTTTAAATGATTGATAATGATATACATTTGTTTATTCCTTTGCAATGGACTTTTATTTTATTTAAAATGATTTAATATAGAAATCAATTGTTTAAGAACTTATATTTAATCTTTTAAAGTAACTTGGCAGAGTCTATATAATTTGGGGGTTCAAAATATAATATTAGAGAAGAAAAGAGGGCTCATTCTATTTTGATAGATAAAAAGGTTTGGGACAAGTCAGACTAATCTAGTTGTTTGGTGGTAGGCTGGATCAGTGATTCTCTAAGAGGTCCAGAATTTTAAAGAAATGAATCAGTCCATTATCTTTAGACTTGTTCATATGTGGTCTGTACCTTCAAATATCTGTATCAAGATTGAACAAATGTCCATAGGACTTGATTCTTTGGTCAGTGGGTGATTGCAGATTTGGCTCTATTGTCTTCTTTTAGTACTTGTCCACACTTTAGTTGGGCTTCCCTTGTAGCTCAGCTGGTAAACCATCCGCCTGCAATGCAGGAGACCCTGGTTTGATTCCTGGGTCAGGAAGATCCCATGGAGAAGGGATGGGTTACCCACTCCAGTATTCTTGGGCTTCCCTGGTGGCTCAGATGGTAAAGAATCCATCTGAAGTGCAGGATATCTGGGTTTGATCCCTAGGTTGGAAGATCCCTTCGAGGAGGGAATCGCAACCCACTCCAGTATTCTTGCCTGGAGAATCCCCATGGACAGAGGAACCTGATGGGCTGCAGTCCATGGTGTCACAAACTGTCAGACATGACTGAACGACTAAGCACAGCACAGAAAGCTTTAGCCCCTCCCTAAATAATTACAAAAAATTAGTTTAATTTCTTGAACCAATGAAGAATAATTTTAGCAGTAAAGAGCACTAGCTGTTATAGCCAGTAGAATATGAAAGAATTGAATGATATCTACTTCCCTCTACACTCCTGGTATGGTTGCCTAGTTCTTTTAAATTTTTTTTTCCTTTTTAATATGGTAGGACATAACCTACTGAATATAATAAAAGCCTGGCTGATCCCCTTTTGTAAGTTCTTTTAGGTTCTAGAAATTTCCTGATTATACCATGCTCTCTAGCTTCTAGGCCTTTGCATATTCTGTTCCTTATTTCTGATATTTATCCCTTTTCTTTGATTGGCTAACTGTAATCATTGTTTATTCTCTCAGCTTTGAGATTTAAAAAAAATTCTAGGATAAGCTCCTTTAATTCTATAATCCCAAATTAGTTGCCTGTACGGTATGTTCCTGCTGTTTCATGTAACTGCTAGTGTTGTCATTGCCTGTTTGTTTCTCCAACTAGTGTCACCTGTGTTGGAGCAGAAACAATAATCAGTCTTAGTTTTGTTGTTCACCCCATATCTTGCATCATGCCTGGCATATAGTAAACTTTCAAAAACAATTTGTTATGTAAATGAATGGAGGACTGGACAAATTATCTTGGGCATTACTTTGAAAGTGATGTAGCTTTCTTGATCAATTACAAAAATTTGTTTCCTTGTAGTTCTAATTTTCCCCTCAGTAAGCTTTACCAAATGCAGATCCTTTTGTTGAGGATTGTTTATAGTTCGACTGCTGTTAATTGAAACTTATACATATATCCTAATTTCTCAGAAGAGCATATTTGGGGAATCAATTAACTGAATTATTTTCCAGGTGGTCACTTTTTGAGCAGTGATTTGGTAGCAAGAAACAGTATTAAATGGTAAAAGGTGAGAAAAGTCAGCTTCAGTTTTGTCATTTCCATGTGGAGTATGTGGAGAGGAAATGGCAACTCAATTCAGTATTTTTGCCTGGAGAATTCCATGGTCATGAATAAATTAAAAAAGGAAACTCAGATAGACTCAACTTGATAACAGTTTCTGAGACAATATTATCTAGAATGTACTTTTCAATTTATTATGCTAAGTAATTTTAGTAGCCAACTTGTTTTGCAACTTTAGTAGCCAACTTATTTTAGAAAAACAACAAAAATAAACTATAAGGTGGTCGTATCTATATGGAAGTCATTGATCTAGAGAGTTCCAGGCTTCCTTGAGTGGAAGATTTTAAATAAAATAACATTCAGTATCTCTGCTATGTTGTTGTTCAGTAGCTAATTCGTATCTGGTTCTTTGTGACCACATGGACTGCCGTATGCCAGGCTTCCCTGTCCTTCACTGTCTCCTGGAGTTTGTTCAAACTCATGTCCATTGAATCAGTGATGCTATCCAACTGTCTCATCCTCCGACACTCCCTTCTCTTGCCCTCATTTTTTCTCAGCATCAGGGCCTTTTCCAATGATTCAGCTCTAAGCACCAGGTGGCTGCAGTATTGTTTGGCTAAAACAATATACATGGGATGGCCTATGTGAATATGTTGTCAAATATTCTTTGAAAATATTGTAAAAATAAAAATATGTTGTGTGTATAGTTTCTGTGTAATTTTAAATTTTAATTCAATCTTGGTAGGAAAGTATAATTGCAGCAAAAACTACAAGCCTCAGTTAATCATTAATGCATCATCTTGCAAGAATAGGAGTCTGTGTTCATAGTCACTTTGAAGAGATAACATGTGATTAAGGCATTGATTCTTATCATCAAGGTTAGACTATTCTTCAAAATAAGTTCTGTGTTTTGCACTTCTCTTTGCTTGAACTATGTCTTCCACTAGAGTGCTTTATTCCTCAATCATGCAAGCCAAGGTATCGTCACACTAATCCTTTCAAGGTCTTTTTCTGATTCCTTTCCAGAACAATACGTCTCTCATATGTACTTTTGCTTTCTAAACTACAAAATAATTATTTATTTCAGCAGTTGTGAATGAAATTCAATGCTTGATAAGCCAACAAAGTCATAAAACCCAAAACATATGTAAGACTTTGGCCTCCAGAATTGTTCATAGTATTTTTGTGACACCATTTTATTGACGACTATTGTTACTTTTCATTGTTACAACACATTGAGAGTGTATTGACCACTCTCATAAAACTTGTTTCCTCCCCAGCATACTTTTGAGTCTCTGCCCTTGGTTGGTGTCTATGATATACAGGTGATACTAGCTTCAAGTCAAGCCTCAGTGATTGACAATGATTTATATTTGCCAGTTGATATAATCTTAAAAATTGGTTCAGGGATTGGCAGTAACTAAAGCTTAAGCAGATCAGCACAGGATATATTCATAGCCATGGTGATTATTTGGTTTGGTCAAATCATATCCAAGTAGGACTTTGATGGTTAAATATGTAGAAGAGCTCTTTTTTGTGACATGTAGATATAAACCTGGAATACTGTAGCCATTTGACCACTACAAGAAAATATAGCATAAGAATCAAGCCAGCCTAGATTCTTGATCAAAATTGAAATCTGTTCATTGATATTGATAATAAAATATCTTAATTTTTAAACTACTTGAATTTTCTGATTCTTGCAAATGAAAATAGCCTAACTGATGCAACTACCAAATGGACAGTAATAGAAAGAGTCTGTGTTTCATAGTTCTTTATGTCTCCAGTACGTAGGAAATGTCTACTTATAAAAGTTTTGCAGTAAATATTCAGTAAATTGAGAAAACTGGTGATGAGTTTCAGGTGTACAGTTTCTAAGCTGATTATCATTTGGGAAGTTGTCAATTTCCAGTAACTAATTTCAAAAATTTTTCATCTGAAAAGTTTACCATCTTGCCTGGGACATGTGTGATACCATCTGAGATCTGAGAGAACCTAAACCTGAATAAATTCTAGGAATATTTATATTACTCATCATAGGATTGACAAAAAGAAAAAAAATTGTCATGATTCAACCTTAATGTATAACTTTCTTGTTTTAAAATTATAAGATACATTTAGTAAAAAGTTATTAAAAATGTGGCCTTTAAAAAGGAACCAATCTTGCCACTTCTAATGAATATTCCTGGCTTACCAGGTGGATTTTGACATGCTCTTCTTGAAATCCTTAAGGTTTTTTCATACTTCAGTTTAGGAGTGGTAGGTTAGAACTAGCTTATCTTTTTGAGAGAATGATTTAAAAAGAATAAAACCATATCCAATGACATATTTTTAAGACTAATTTTTAGAAACAGCATTTTCAATGTTTTAAAAAATATTGTTAGAGACATAAAATTTTCACTTTAAATGTAATATAGTCATGTTAAAAAGTAGAATATAAAGAAAACAGGAACCATAATGTAACTAGCATTAGTTGTGAATTTTCTTTAGTTTTTTTCTTATCGAATATGCTTTTATTGCTTTCTTGTCATCAGAGGCAAGATAGAAATTTTTAGGTTATACTTTTGATGTAATCATTCTTGTAAATGAACTGTGGTACTGGCAAATTCTTTTGGTCTTCAGATTGCAGATTTTAAGTATGATAGCCTTAGGCGAAAATCTGAGAGTGAGATTTGTTTGGATGTATAAAGATCTTGTTTCCCTTGAGCAACTTTATGGAGGTATGGAAGCTGAAAAAATGAAATGGAAGACTGGAAAATAAAACAGAGCAATTCCATATATAGATTGCAACAAAGGAAGAAAGCAGAGAAGGCTTTAAATCCCAATATTCTCATTTATTTTTAAATAAAACACCATTTTTATTCCTCTTCCCAAATTTAAATAAAATAAGCATGAAAATTTATTTTTATTAACTGTATTTTGGTGTGAAAATAATTCTATATTTGAAAAACTACCCTCAGGTGGCTATTATATTCCTCCAATTCAAATTGTATAATTTTATAAGGCATATTAATGCTTACTGATAGTTTTTTTTTCCTAAGAATTCTAAATTTTTATTTAGAATTAGATTAAGCTACTTTGTGCTTTGTGTGCCTTGTGATGATCTGAAACTTTGAAAAAGAAAACATACACACAAACAAATGGGAATAAAATTTAGTAATGCTAGTATTGTTGATGAAGTAGTAACCTTTAGAACCAAACATTTTTAATATAAATTTATTTATTTAAATTGGAGGCTAATTACTTTACAATATGTATTGGTTTTGCCATACATCAACATGATTTTTCTTTCTATTGGATTAAAATTAACTGTCATTCTTCAATTGACAATATTCTTCTAATATTTCTAAGAGAAAATTAAGGCTGTATATCTCTAGTTTTTTTTTTTTTTAATATTAAATCAACATCTCAAAAATTCCATGGTTAGTTTCTCAGTGTTTTAGTGACCTGTCTTATCTTTGCTGGATAGTTATCAATGTTATTTCATGAACTGACTGATAGGATCAGCTTACTAAAACAACATAAAAATAAAATCAGTATGATGAGTTGATTTGGGATGTCAGTAGGAATGACAAATAAGTTTTGCTGTGCATTTACTATTACTTTTTCCTCCTGAGATCCTGGCAGACAATGATTATCAGTTATGGAATATATTTTTAACTGGGCTTCAATACTGAGACATGTCAGTTGGCACTTGAGTCAAGACATATTTGTTGGCTTGATGTGAACCACAAATTGCATTTCCAGCCATGATCAGCTATCTTGCTTTGGAGAGAAAGTATAGTTGAGGTTAATATAAATGTATTGCCTCTACTAGAAAAAGTAAATTTAGAGAGCATGTTCCACTGATACATAATCAGAACTTCAGCTGTGTATATAGAAGACACGATATTATTAATGACCTAAACTGAGGGGGCTCTATTGGAGCCAACATATATGCATTACCTATGTGGGAGGACTCTTAGCTAGCCTTACTCCTAGTTCTGGCAAAACAGTGGGTGAATTCCAGGGAGCAGGGATTTCCCCATTTATTAAACAATTATATTGAGATTTTGGGCTTCCCTGGTGGTTCAGATGATAGAGAAACTGGCTGCAATGCAGGAGACCTGGGTTCGATTCCTGGGTTGGGAAGATCCCCTGGAGGAGGGCATGGCAACTGACACAAGTATTCTTGCCTGGGGAATCCCCACGGACAGAGGAGCCTGGTGCGTTACAGCCCATGGGGTCACAAAGAGTTGGAGACAACTGAGCGACTAAGCTCAGCACAGGACAGCACAGTACAGGTGGCGGTAGTGGTAAAGAACCCACCTGCCAATGCACAAGACAGGGGTTCAATCCCTGGGTCAGGAAAATCCCCTGGAGGAGGGCATGGCAGCCCACTCCAGTATTCTTGCCTGGAGAATCCCATGAACAGAGGAGCCTGGTGGGCTATAATCTATAGAGTCGCAGAGTCAGAAATCACTGAAGCAATTTAGCATGCACACACATTGAGATTTGAGGCGAGTTATTGAAGTAAAAGGATAGAGAATCTTCATGATGACTATGGTCAGTGTCTGAATTCTTTTTTTAACAAGAAAAATGTGAGCTTAAGTAGATCCCCTTTATAATTAGTAATATTTTATACTCTCATGATAATGGTAACTATGTCCTTATGCTAATAGTGACCATACGCAATTGACATTTTAAAATACTTTTACTTTTAGAAATGAAATCTCAGGACCAAGAGTTACCTATGACTTAAGTACTTTATGAGTGTTATTCAGTGTCCTTACTGGTGAATTTTGCATGTTCTGACCAGATTATAATATACTTTGGGTACTTAATTTGTATACCTGAAAGAAAAAAATGATAGTATTGTACTCATGTTCACTTTCTTTTTGAAGTCTTCATGCACTCCTATTCAGACCAATTTAGCACATTCTCCTAGATCAACTAACCAGGACAATTGATTTATCTATTATCATTAGTTTCTCCCTGATTCACTGCTTTTAATTGATATCACTGCATTTTATTAAATTAAATTTGAAAAAGTGTTGTGACTAAAAATAACCAGTTAAATGAACCAGACAGAATGAACAGTGATTAGAAATAAAAAAGATAATAATATGCATTGTTATAATTATTGCAATGCTTTCTTATCAAATGACCCTTTTAATTTCTCTCCTTCCCCTTTAAAAACTAATTGGCAGTCTTTCTGTATTTTTAGACTCTAGTGTTTATTTTAAAACTGGTTGAATCAAACTGGTTGTGACATTTATTTTTATTGATCCTGACAATGAATAGAGACAAATGGATTAAGGAACTGTATTTCTAAAAAATCTAGTCTTCCCCTTCACCCCAGTCACAGTTTCTATTCCTTCTGTGAAGGTCCCTGACCCCTAAACATCATCTGGAAGATTTGTCATTGGCCCACAACAAAATTTTCCACAACTGATCCATCTATCTTTGGATGAAATATTAATAACAGAGCATAAAGCCAACTCAGGAGAGTATGTCCTTCCATAAAATAAACTTTTTTTGGTTTATCACTTTTCAATGTCATTATCAATGTCGTCGATGGGGCTTATGGCTACCCAGCCATAAATAGTTCTATCACAGAACTATTTGTGATATCAGAATGAAGCATTCATCTCAGGTCACCTATGAAAAGGCAACCTGTCTTTATTGTTCAATCTAATTTTCTGGTCTTAAGCTTGAGTCCATCTAACAGTTGGGCTATTATTTTAGGGAGTGCTATTTTCAAAGCATTTTCACCTTTTTTCTTTAATTTCTCACAGTATTCCTCTAAGAGTTAACAACTTTGTGTGGTTGTTGGTTATTGTGCGGTTATTCTTGGCATTTGAATTGGCAGCATTAGCTATATCCCTCAAGATCAAAACAACCTACTAGTAAACGAGTGATAACTGAAATTTGAAATCTGGTCCTAAAGTCCAGGTATGAGTTTCCCTCTGGATACTTATAATTATTGGATATGTGACTTTGGATTAGGTTCTTTGGGGCTCAGTTTATTTAGGTTTCAGTTCAGTTTAGTTCAGTCATTCAGTTGTGTCCAACTCTTTGTGACCCCATGAATTGCAGCACTCCAGGCCTCCCTGTCCATCACCAACTCCCGGAGTTCACTCAGACTCACGTCCATCAAGTCCGTGATGCCATCCAGCCATCTCATCCTCTGTCGTCCCCTTCTCCTCCTGCCCCCAATCCCTCCCAGCATCAGAGTCTTTTCCAATGAGTCAACTCTTCGCACGAGGTGGCCAAAGTACTGGAGTTTCAGCTTTAGTATCATTCCTTCCAAAGAAATCCCAGGGCTGATCTCCTTCAGAATGGACCGGTTGATCTCCTTGCAGTCCAAGGGACTCTCAAGAGTCTTCTCCAACACCACAGTTCAAACGCATCAATTCTTTGGCGCTCAGCTTTCTTCGCAGTCCAACTCTCACATCCATACATGACTACTGGAAAAACCATAGCCTTGACTAGATGGACCTTTTTTGGCAAAGTAATGTCTTTGCTTTCAATATGCTATCTAGGTTGGTCATAACTTTTCTTCCAAGGAGTAAGCGTCTTTTAATTTCATGCCTGCAGTCACCATCTGCTGTGATTTTGGAGTCCCCAAAAATAAAGTCTGACACTGTTTACACTGTTTCCCCATCTATTTCCCATGAAGTGATGGGGCCAGATGCCATGATCTTCATTTTCTGAATGTTGAGCTTTAAGCCAAATTTTTCACCCTCCTCTTTCACTTTCATCAAGAGGCTTTTTTGTTCCTCTTCACCTTCTGCCATAAGGGTGGTGTCATCTGCATATCTGAGGTTATTGATATTTCTCCTGACAATCTTGATTCCAGCTTGTGCTTCTTCCAGCCCAGGGTTTCTCATGATGTACTCTGCATATAAGTTAAATAAGCAGGTGACAATATACAGCCTTGACGTACTCCTTTCCCTATTTGGAACCAGTCTGTTGTTCCATGTCCAGTTCTAAGTAATATACATTTAAGAAGGTGGCTTTGAGAATCAATTAAATAATGTGAAAGTGCTTTGTAAAGGATTATCTTTAACAGCTTGGTTAACTCTCTGCATTTCACATGCATATGCTCATCCAACATAAATTGAGAGAATTCTCAATAACTGATTTATACTTTTGTGATAGTTGCGAACAGTTGTTGTAATGGTGACATACTGATTTAGATTTTGGATTTTTTTCCCCTTTCTCCTAAAATTGGTTTCCATGTGACTTCCACATTTGTTCTAAATGTCCTCATCAAGACATTTAGATCTCTATGTCTACTTCTGGTTAGGATTAGGAACAAAAGCAGAGGTCATTTTCTAGGATAAATACGAGTACACATGGCTAATCCTTTATTAAACTTCCACTCCCAAATAATATATATTTTTAATTTATTTACTTTTTGATTAAAGGATAATTGCTTTACAGAATTTTGTTGTTTTCTGTCAAACCTCAACATGAATCAGCCACAGGTGTACATATGTCCCCTCTCTCTTGAACCTCCTTCATATCTCCCTCCCCATCCCACCCCTCTAGGTTGATACAGAGCCCCTGTTTGAGTTCCCTGAGACATACAGCAAATTCCCACTGGCTATCTATTTTACATATGGTAATGTGAGTTTCCATGTTACTCTCTCCATACATCTCACCCTCTCCTTCCCTCTCCCCATGTTCATAACTCTGTTCTCTATGTTTCTCCACTGCTGCCTTGCAAATAGATTCATCAGTACCATCTTTCTAGATTCCGTATATATGCTTTAGTATATGATATTTTTCTTTCTGACTTACTTCTGTCTGTATAATAAGCTCTAGGTTCATCCACTTCATTAGAACTCACTCAAATGAATTCCTTTTAATGATGAGTAATATTCCATTGTGTATATGTACCACTACTTATTTATCTACTCATCTGTCGATGGACATCTAGGTTGCTTCCATGTTAAAGCTATTGTATATAGTGCTGCAATAAACATTGGGGTACATGTGTCTTTTTCAGTTTTGGTTTCCTCGGGGTATATGCCTACGAGTGGGATTGCTGATCATATGGTGGTTTTATTCCTAGTTTTTAAAGGAATCTCCATACCGTCTTCCATAGTAGCTGTATCAATTTGCATTCCCACCAACAGTGCGAGAGGGTTCCCTTTTCTCCACACCCTCTCCAGCATTTACTGAAGAGGCTGTCTTTGCCCCATTGTATATTCTTGCCTCCTTTGTCAAATATAAGCTACCCGTAGTGGTGCGGGTTTATTTCTGGGCTTTCTATCTTGTTGTGTTGGTCTATACTTCTGTTTTTGTTCCAGTACCTTACTGTCTTAATGATTTTAGCTTTGTAGTGTAATCTAAAGTCAGGAAGGTTGATTCCTCCAGCTCCATTCTTCTTTCTGAAGACTGCTTTGGCTATTTGGGAATCTTTTGTATTTCCATATGAGTTGTGAATTTTTTTGTTCTAGTTCTTTGAAAAATGCCATTGGTAATTTGATAGGGATAGCATTGAATCTGTAGATTTCATTTGGTAATAGTCATTTTCACAGTACTGAGTCTTCCTACCCAGGAACATGGATATCTCTCCATCTGTTTATGTTGTCTTTGATTTGTTTCATCAGTGTCTTATAGTTTTCTGTATGCAGTTCTTTTGTCTCCTTAGGTAGGTTTATTCCCAAATATTTTATTCTTTTTGTTGCAATGGTGAATGGGATTGATTCCTTAATTTCTCTTTCTGATTTTTCATCATTAGTATAGAGAGATTCAAGTGACTTCTGTGTATTGATTTTATATCCTGCAATTTTGCTAAATGCAGTGATTAGCTCTAGTAATTTTCTGATAGTATCTTTATGGTTTTGTATGTATAGTATCATGTCATCTGCAAACAGTAAGAGCTTTACTTTTTATTTTCTGATCTGGATTCCTTTTATTTCTTTTTCTTCTCTGATTGCCATAGTTAGGACTTCCAAAACTATGTTGAATAATAGTGGTGAAAGTGGACACCCTTGTCTTGTTCTTGATCTTAGGAGGAATGCTTTCATTTTTCTCCATTAAGAATAATGTTTGCTATGAGCTTATCTGCATAAAGCTACTATATGGCCTTTACTATGTTGAGGTCCAAATTGTATTTTTTGACCAAGATAAAGTAGTTGAATTGAATTATGCTCTTTGCATAACTGGCACCTAAGAATTTGATCCCAGAAAGAACCTTAAAGATCAAAGAGTATCTTTCAAAAACATAAGGACATTCCTCTGTGGGGCAACAATAAATCTGCTACAAAATAAAAAACTGTACAAAAGTTCAGTACACTTATGTTTTTAAAATAGTGAGAGGAAAAAGCAACCAGAAAAATGCAGTAGCCCTTCAAAATATTACTGATTTTCTGTCTAGTCCTTGTGATTAGTTCTGTCATGGATACCAATTTGACCATTGAATTTAGAATTGTTACTCATTTTGAGAAACCCATTTGCTTCTCTTCATAGAGTATCATTTTTTCCCTCTTACCGATGGCAATAAATTATCTCATCTTTGTTCACTTCAATATTCTAACATTTCCCAACTCTTCCCTAAAAAATACCCCCAGTCATTCAAGATTTAAATCTCTTCTCTTTTTCATTGACTAAATTCAGAGCACTTCAGGATTGAATGCTTTATGCTCTTGTAACTGTGATCCCTTTTATGTTATGCATGTTCAAAGGGTTTTAACATATATTTAAAACATTGTTATCTTAGCTTTAGGAGTATACAATATTTTAATGTCACTGCAAAGAATGCAAGCTACTTTGAATGACTACCAATCTCAGTTACTTTTGTTGAGACATATTTATGCATTTACTCTGCTTATGAGAGGCTATTATGGTCATTCTAAAAAAAAAAGTGGTTGTAAACAAATGCCTTTTTTTTTTCCTCCAGTGAATGAAGAAAATTTCCCCCTATTTTAAAGGAAAATCTTTCATTACTATTAGAAATGGAGAGAGAAATGGTTTATTGGAGTGTATCCCTAGTGAAAGCTGGACAACATCTTAGTTTGCTATTATTTCATCTTTAAAAGGGAGGAAAATGGTACATACAGGTTGAGTTTTTATTTATATGACTGATACAGATGATATGAGTATTTATTAAGTTAAACTAGGTAAAAGTAATCATGATATCTGTAGTTATTTTGCTACAAATTTTAAACACTATAATATTTTCCTGGAAATGTGATGTCAGAGTTCATTCTATTATAAAATGCTGGCGGACTCTGTGGAATGTGATCTGAATAAAAATAAAAAGATATTCAGATTTTAAAATGCTGATATGGTTGTATAAATTTCCCATGGCTTCTGTAACAAATTAGTATAAATTTGGTGGCTTAAAGGAACACACACTTATTCTCTTACATTTCTGGAGGTCAAAAGTCTAAAAAGAATTGACAGGACTGTGTTTTTCTGGAAGCTTTAGGAGAAAATCTGTCCTTGCCTTTTACAACTTATAGAGGCTGCCTGCATTCCTTACTATGTATTGAGTCCAACCTCTGCTGTTATTTTTTCACCTCTTTCTGTGACTTATTCTTATGTTTCCCTCATAAGAACCTTCAGGATAATTCAGGATAATCTCCCTACATCAAGGTCTTTAATTACAATTGAAAAATTGCTTTTGCCATGTAAATTAACAGATTCATAGTTTCTGGGTTTAGGATGTGGACATCTTTGGATGTCATATTTTGTTTACCACAATGGTAACTTAAACATATGTGCTTATAAAAAATTAAAAACACTAAATCTAAGAAGGAAAATTCTTTTTGGTCCTTTCTGTGAGACCACTATAGTAACCAATTTAGACAGAGACAATTTTACTTAAATCAATCTTGAGTCAAAGCTAGAGAAGAAGAGATATAATCATGGCTTATTCCAGGTGCTGAAAATCAGAAAGAGAGTTATTTGTCACTTCTTTTAACAAGAACTAGTAGCAAGGGGTATTTTTACAGGATATCTAATTTCCAGGTGAAACATAAATGTATGAGTTTGGGATTTTGTGAAAGATTACTTTTTTCTGGCTTGAAGACACGTGAATATGAACCATCGCCTTCACATAGAAGGACTGTGTTTACTTCACTGACGACTAAGGAAACGTTTGCTTCAGGTAATTATATGAATAAGAACACAATTGAGTTCTCTGAAAATATCTCAAATAGTGTTTTTAAGATGATTCAACTATATCTTGTAGTTGATATTTTTTAAAAACTGAGTGTATCTGTGCCATTACAGCAACTCATTTTGGCATCTCTAATAACAGCATCCTGAAGAATATGAATTTTACTTTTTTTCCTTTGTTTGGAGGGATTACGGTCCAAAGTTTTAAATGGCTCTTTCATGTAAACATATAAAGTGATTCTTGTCATTGTTCAGTTTTGAAGTAATATTGGAAAATAATGAACTAAAATAATCCAGTGATTTTTGGAACCTAGATTTTGAGCCTTTGATCATATCCCTGTCATCATTCTAAAAGACTAAATATAAATGTACCAGTTAGATATTCACTATAATTTTTGATCAGAGGAGGGAGAAAAGAATTTTAGATACTTGAACTACTCTTATGAGAGAGATTTTTGTAGAAACTTAGGACAATATAAGCATAGTGAAAAAGCCATGAGACTAATGTGTATTGTGTGTAAGTTTCATTTAGTGGGAGGTAGAGAGAGTTAGCCTTCCCTTGATGATCTACAGAGACACCCTACCCCGAATCTACTTTCCACTGCATATAATGTTCCTGACACATGAGATACAATTAATAAACATTTCTGAAAATAAAAGGAGGAAAGAATATAAAGTTAGGGGAAAGGATTATTGATGCTTCAGTCACTCTTGATTTTATTTTTCACAAACACAAGTATATTGAGCTGAAGAATGAAAATGAACATGTTTAATTTGACTAAAAATAATTAAATCTCTAAAGTATGTAATTTAGGACAAATAGTTTGTTTCTAATTTCTAACTCTGTATTAATGAGAGATAATATTAAGCTAGGTGGATGATGGACTTAAAAATAAATTTAGTATGACTTATTTTTCATTTTCAAATAATATTGTTAGATATTCTTCTAAAACATAATCAATCAGAACTGATGAATATAAATGAATCATATCTGCTCATCATCCTGATATGAGGTATGCAGTTGTTTGTATAATTCAAATTTGTAGTAGATGAGACAATAATGCTACAGATAGTGGGCTTTATGGAGTCACTCAGTTGACTGTCAAGAGGCTCTTGTCCTTAAAATCCAAATGAAATGTGCCTGAATTCCAAGGGGGCTGTATACCTTTCTTCTAGATGTCTTTGGTTACAAATTCTTTTTCCTAGGTTTTGGATCACTTTGCTTTCTTTTTTCTGCCCCATGATATGCTCAGAAAGATCTCTATTCCTTTCCTTAAAGCTCACACACATACACACACACACACACATATACACATTCATGTCCATGGTCTCATTAGGTCAAGTTTTCAAGTGTAGTGAGTGAGCCTTGATTTTTTTGGACCTATCGAAAGGGTTTTAAACTGTAGGATGAAGAACCTGTAATTGAATATTAGATGTGCCTGTACTTTAAAAAGTGTTTTAGTTATTTTTTGCTAACTTTAGTCACTTTAAGAATTTTTGTGGTCAACACAGTCAAGGCATTGTCATAGTAAAGCAGAAGTGGATATTTTTCTGGAACTGTCTTGCTTTTTTGATGATCCAACGGATGTTAGCAATTTGGTCTCCTCCGCCTTTTCTAAATCCAGCTGGAACATCTGGAAGTTCATGGTTCACATACTGATGAAGCCTGGCTCGGAGAATTTTGAGCATTACTTTACTAGCATGTGAGGTGAGTGCAACTGTGCAGTAATTTGAGCATTCTTTGTCATTCCCTTTCTTTGGGATTGGAATGAAAACTGACCTTTTCTAGTCCTGTGGCCACTGCTGAGTTTTCCAGATTTGCTGGCATATTGAATGCAGCACTTTCACAGCATCATCTTTTAGGATTTGAAAGAGCTCAACTGGAATTCCATTCCCTCCACTAGCTTTGTTTGTTGTGATGCTTCCTAAGGGCCAGTTGACTTCTTATTCCAGGATATCAGGCTCTAGGTTGGTGATCACACCATGTGATTATCTGGGTGGTGAAGATCTTCTTTGTATAGCTCTTCTGTGTATTCTTGTCACCTCTTCTTAATATCTTCTCCTTTTGTTTGGTCCCTACCATTTCTGTCCTTGATTGTGTCTATCTTTGCTTGAAATGTTCCCTTGGTAACTCTAATTTTCTTGAAAAGACCTCTAGTCTTTCTCATTGTATTGTTTTCCTCTATTTCTTTGCATTGATCACAAAGGAAGGCTTTCTTATCTTTCTTTACTATTCTTTGGAACTCTGCATTCAAATAGGTATATCTTTCCTATTCTCTTTTGCCTTTCACTTCTCGTCTATTCACAACTATTTGCAAGGCCTTCTCAGACAACCATTTTGCCTTTTTGCATTTCTTTTCATTGGGGATGGTCTTGATCCCAGGCTCCTGTACAATGTCATGAACCTCCATCCACAGTTCTTCAGGCACTCTTAAAGAGATGGAATTCCAGACCTCCTGACCTGCCTCTTGAGAAATCTGTATGCAGGTCAGGAAGCAACAGTTAGAACTAAAAATGGGACAACCGACTGGTTCCAAATAGGGAAAGGAGTACGTCAAAGCTGTATATTGTCACCCTGTTTATTTAACTTATATGCAGAGTACATCATGAGAAACACTGGGCTGGATGAAGAACAAGCTGGAATCAAGATTGCTGGGAGAGATATCAATAACCTCAGATATGCAGATGACACTACCCTTATGGCAGAAAGCGAAGAAGAACTAAAGAGCCTCTTGATGAAAGTGAAAGAGGAGAGTAAAAAGCTGGCTTAAAGCTCAACATTCAGAAAACTAAGATCATGACATCTGGTCCCATCACTTCATGGCAAATAGATGGGGAAATAGTAGAAACAGTGGCTGAGTTTATTTTGGGGAGCTCCAAAATCACTGCAGATGGTAACTGCAGCCATGAAATTAAAAGACGCTTACTCCTTGGAAGGAAAGTTATGACCAACCTAGATAGCGTATTCAAAAGCAGACATTATGTTGCCAACAAAGGTCCATCTAGTCAAGGCTATGGCTTTTCCAGTAGTCATGTATGGATATGAGAGTTGGACTATAAAGAAAGTTGAGTGCTGAAGAATTGATGCTTTTGAACTGTGGTGTTGGAGAAGACTCTTGAGAGTCCCTTGGACTGCAAGGAGATCCAACCAGTCCATCCTAAAGGATATCAGTCCTGAATATTCATTGGAAGGACTAATGCTGAAGCTGAAACTCCAAAACCTTGATCACCTGATGCGAAGAGCTGACTCATTTGAAAAGACCACGATGCTAGGAAAGATTGAGGGAGGAGGGGAAGGGGATGACAGAGGACTCGATGGTTCGATGGCCTCACCGACTCAATGGACATGAGTTTCAGTAAACTCTGGGAGTTGGTGATGGACAAAGATGCCTGGCGTGCTGAGTCATGGGGTCACAGAGTTGGACATGACTGAGCGACTGAGCTGAACTGAACTTTAGTTTCTAGCCTAAAGATCAATTCAGAACCCTTTAGTCCAATCTCCAAGCTCAGTTTTGGGCTTCTCTTTTATACCCAAAAGTTTGGTGAAATGCTTTATTCAACAGTGGCTTGGCTCAAAATCTCACTTTTTCTCTTTTCCCTACTCTTCAGTACAAAGAAAAATGAGCTTGTTTTCTCATTGATATGAATTTTGTTTTCCCCTACAAAAGGAATCATTATCAGCAGTTTATGGATTGAAAGAAAGTTTTTGTCTGTATTTTGTCTACTATTTTAAATATTAGTTTAAGGTATGATACTGCTGTTGATGTTAGATTATAACCAGTAGATATAAGGAAAATGTCTGGGAAATTCATATGGTTCAGAGCTTGTGACACATGACAGCTCTTTCAATGTTTCTTAAATAGACTAAAGATAAAATGAAAATGACTTTGTTCAGAACTCTTGAGAAATTAAATAATAGAATGTACGTGCAAGACTAATAAAGATCAAGTTAGATTTGCTCACTGGGAACATTAGAAACCTTGATTGCTCATATTTCTGCAACTTCAATGTACAGGATGATCAACTTGTACAGAGAACTCAGCTGTCTTGTGGCTAGTAGAGGAGATACCACACCTTTATGCTCACAAAACATTGCTTTGGGGTTCATTGTTACCAAGGCAGCAATGAGCTGGGACCTTATTTGGGTACATGAAAATATCTGCCATTGAAAGTTGGTATTTGAGAGTTTCACAAGCTTTTTTCCAGAAAGAGATTAACATGGTATAGATACACAATGAATCAAGTATTAGATTATCTGTTCAAATACTTCCAAGGGTGGGTAAGGTAAATTACTTCTTCAGTATGTTTATATTTTAAATGATAGTCCTTAGGTCTTGAAGGTTTTAATGTAATCTTCATAGGAACATGAATTCAAATCCAAATATCTGCTTATTGAAATGAGAAGTTTTTTTTTTTTCCAAGTTATTGTCCATTTGTGGCCTAGATAAGTTCTTGCCTACACAGTTTCAGATGATGCAAAATTTGACTCATTTCAACAACCTGTTTGAGATTAGGTAAAACAGATTTATTATTTGAATTTTTTGGGGGGGGTCACTTGGGATTAACCTGAGCCAAAATTTAACCCATAGTCAAAGACAATGAAGATAGAATAGCACGGTGGACATAGTACTAGACTTGGCAGTCAAACAGATTGTGTTTGAACTCTTCTGTCATCCATTTGGTATTTGACTTTGGAAAAACTAGCCTCTTTTTCTGATGTTTTCATCTGTAAAATGGGAGATGTTACCAAACCAAGCTTGATGTGCTTGCCTGTGCACACTAAAGCCAATCTCTGACACCATGTTATGATGAAGGAAAGTGCAGTTCATTGTAAGGCCCAGAAAGGAATATGGATGGATAATTTTCAAAACACCAAACTCCCCAGTAGCTTTTAGGGAAAGGTTTTTAAGACAGGGTGAGGGAGAGGGCTGCAGGATATGTGGTCAGCTTATGGACATTCTTCTGACTGATTGGTAGTGATGTGATTGAGAGTGAACATCATCAATCTTCTTGTTACAAACAGTCTGGAGTCTATGTGTTTGTGGTCAACATACACTTAACTTCTTCCACCTGGTAGCAATTTCAGTGTTTGCAAAATAGCTCAAAGATATGGCTCAGAATATTATCTATAACCCTTGAAGAGGAACTAAAGGTCCTTAACTTTGTTTAATGGCTCTGCTATTATTATTTTGTATTGTTTGTTTTCCTTTCTTTCTGCATTTTCTCACTTATCTTATTAATTTTTTTCTTTGGCACTTGGGGACAACCCAGAAGGCTAGTTTTTCTATTAACAGGATGCAGGCAAAGGACATGATGTGGGAGGCATGTCCTAGGAAGGCCTCATAGGGTCCTGCTTAGTTACAGTCCCCTCTTTGATACTTCTCAATCTTCAGGGGGAACAGGTGCAGACAAGAATGGGAGTAAGTTTTTAGTTAATCATAAACTTGTAGATAATCATAAGAGTAGTTAATCATAAACTTGTTGGGGTGCTCAGTTTCAGAGATAACAAATTCCCCTTTAGATAGTCATTGTGAACAATAAATGAGTTAATCAATGAGTACTGGCAATAGAAGCTCTAAAAACATTTTCTATAATTTATATAGTATTTTTTCTATGAAACAAATGTACAAAAACTTGTATGGAGAACATGTATATCTTAAGCTATTTAGATTTTGAAATGCTCATTTCTTTTAAATATAAGAAAGCGAGTGTTAATATGGAATTTTAATTAGGCTATCAATTGAGTGAATTTTTACCTTTTGGTTATATATCTAGTTGGAATAACATATAAAATACTTATTCATTTTAGCAAGCATTATAGTATAATAAACACTGATTATAGAAAATCCATCTGTTAATTATCCAGGGCTAAATAAATCCACATAGCAGTGAGTAAAGTTCAGCCTTACATTGTGTTCCTGGATTTATACTGTGTAATAAAGTGTTGCTCATAATTTATATTTTTATTGGGAATATATTAATTTAAAAAATAGAATGAAAGTTTTTGATGGCAATAAATAATGAGAAAATTGGTTTTGCAATATTCATGGAAGTGAAGCTGTGGTTTTCTCTTTTAATTTTTTTTACATTAACAGAAAAATTCAGCTATATATAAGGGATAGTTGGTAAAATCTTATAATAAGCCTTGAACTATTGAGATAAAAATGACTACAAAGGTTCCATGAAGGTTATTTATCTTGTAAGATTAACCTTATGATAAACATTATAAAATTCAAATCTATTAATATTTTTGCTGTTTAAAATGAAATGAAATATAATGTCTTGAATAGCATTGTTAATAAAAATGGAAATGAAAGAGTTAAGTCAATTAAACATTTATAGGTAGTTTTCATTATTGTAGAATCATTCTAAAGAAAAAGAGACGCTGATACTACAAACTTAGGTATATTTTTGTATCTTGTCTTTGAGGGCAGGAACTCAGCTATTCCTATTCTTTTGACCTCACTGGATTCTTGCCTCCAATCTCTGTATTGCTCTGAGACCTTCTCATCATATTGTTGCACCTTAAATTTCTCTTGTTTCTCCCTTTCCTTTTTTATTTTTCAGCTTCAAAAGCTGCTCAATACTTTTTGGCAATCTTCAGAAATATATTTATAATTTTGTTTATGCCTCAAGCTACCAAAGCAACTCCTTCCTTTTCTCTCCTGCCAGCCTTCTACACCCTTTACCTCTATTGCTTACTTCTCATTTGCTCCTTACCATGGTTTGATTGATTGCCCCCCAGTCACTCTCCTGTCACTGCTTTTATGACAAATTAGATGTGATTTTTTAAAAAAATTTAAATTTATTTATTTTTAATTGAAGGATAATTGCTTTACAGAATTGTGTTGGGTTTTGCCAAACATCATCTCTTACACTGAAAACTACCAATTTTCTCTGCTGCATTGAACAAACTTTGTTTTCTAATTGAGATATGGTTCACACACACACACACACACACACATATAAAACTGTGTGTTAAGGTATACAGTGTGTTGACTTGATACATATATGTATTGCAATATTATTACCACCACAGTGTTAGCAAACATCTCTGTTATATCATGGAATTATCATTTCTTTTTTGTGGTAAGAACATTTAACATCTAGTCCCTCAGTAACTTTGAAGCATATAATGCAATATTGTTAACTATAATCACTCTGCTATGCATTAGATTTCCAGAAATTACTCACCTCTGGTTGCAAATTTATATCCTTTAATAACATCTGCCTAATTCCCCTACCTTCCAGCCCCTCTCTATTTCTATGAGTTTAGCTTTTTTAAGATTCTACAAATTAGTGAAAAGCTTTTTACATGGTTTCTCTTCTGAGATCTAGTATACTTGTTTTACTTCTCTCAACTCTTTCAGTATTTCTTATTACTCCTATTCCCAAAATGTTACTGTCCCGTAGTAATTACTCGCATGTTCTGGAGGACTCATAGATAGACTTTTTTAAACTCAGAGAAAACTTATGTCTTTCCCTTGCCCCATTTGTTTCTCTTCATTGTGACCCTATAACCTATGTTGTTTATTTAAGCCAGAAACCTAAGCAAAACCACAGTATGTTTACTTCTAGTGGGTCATGAACTTTTGGCATCAGCTTTTCTCTTCATCCTCTGCACCCTTCACCCTTAATAACCGCCTTGTACAATGTGCTCTATGGCTATGTTGACATAGACAAAGTTCAGAAATTTCTCTATGACCCTTCCTAGGAATCTTCCAACATTTTGGCCAGTTCTCTGATTCATTCACTTTTCTCTGATTGTTGAATTTGCCCTCTAAATGTCTTTCAGAATCAATATTCAGACTTTCTCTTGCTTCTGTAGCCATCAATATCCAGAAAAAATAAATACCAAGATCCCTTTGCCAGGAACCTTTAGGTCTACCCTCTTCCAGGGTCAGACTTAAAATGTCTGTCTGCAGAGCTAGTTAGAGGGTAATGGGGCTATGATTAAAGCACACAGTTATCTAACTTCTCCAAAGATACTGCCTCTCTGAAAGCAAAATTCATTATTTTCACTGAACAAAAATTGGGCCTAGTGAAAAATTCTCTACATCTTTGTAAAGATTGCTTGTGTATGCTAAGTCGCATTAGTCATTTCTGACTCTTTGCAACTCTATGGGCTGTAGCCTACCAGGCTTATCTGTCCCTGGGATTCTCCAGGCAAGGATACTGGAGAGGGCTGCCATTTCCTACTCCAGGGGATCTTCCTGACCCAGGGATCGAACCTACAGCTTCTGGATCTCCTGCACTGGTAGGTGGCTTATTTATCCAATGAGTCATCTGGGAAACTATAGGATATTAAAATGTTTAGACCAATAGAAAGTGGATGTAGAAGTCGGGCTGGTGGTTCAGACGGTAAACAATCCACCTACAATGCTGGAGACCCAGGTTCGATCCCTGGGTCAGGTAGATACCCTGGAGAAGGGAAAGGCTGCCCACTCCAGTATTTTTATTGGAAATTCCATGGACAGAGGAGCCTGGCCGGTTACAGTCCATGGAATTGCAAAGAGTCAGACATGACTGAGCAACTAACACTTTAACTTTTCATAGGTGTCAGGAACTCATGGAAATTCTGTTGACAGTAGCTGTGGATTGACAATATCAACATGTAGATAATAATTTAAATCCACAGGAATTAGTGGATATTTTCAGGGAGAATAAATAGTGTGAGAAAAGTTGAGTAGCAGGAGTAACACTCTTTTAATTAATTCTTTTAATTAAATTAATTCTTTTAAGAGTAACACTCTTTTAATTATTCCCATTTTGCAGATAAAATTGGAGCAAACTAGTCCATGTCACTAGTCTAGAGCTTCCCTGATAGGTCAGTTGGTAAAGAATCCACCTGCAATGCAGGAGACCCCAGTTTGATTCCTGGGTTGGGAAGATCCACTGAAGATGGGAGAGGCTACCCACTCTGGTATTTTGGGCTTCCCTTGTGGCTCAACTGGTAAAGAATCTGCCACAATGTGGGAGACCTGGGTTTGATCCCTGGGTTGGGAAGATCCCTTGGAGAAGGGAAAGGGTACCCATTTCAGTATTCTGGCCTGGAGAATTGCTTGGACTGTGTAGTCAATGGGGTCACAAAGAGTTGGACAAGACTGAGCAACTTTCACTTTCACTTTCAGTCCATGTCACAGTGGTGGTAGAAATACCTGCCCCTAAGATCCACATTCTTTCTTATGAAGGCTCTAGGAAAATAGATTGATGGCATCAAGCCTCTTCTCTTAAAATTTAAAATAATTGGGTAAACTACAGTACTGGTTTTGAATATCTGTACTTGTGCATAAAAATTGCTAACACTTAATTTTTGCTTTGCTCTGCAGAACACGGCCTATTCTAGAATAAGTGTCCTTTTTAAAGTTTGTACTGTAGACATTGAATTATAAGAGATGTGGAACAAAAAGATACTGTATGACCTAGATTCTATCAAGCTACCTTCAAGAGTTTAAAATTTTTTATTTAGGCTTTACCATGGCATATGAGGGGTTTTCTATAAGGCAGATATTAAAAATTAACTCATAAAATAATTTGTTTGACTTCTATTAAACTCAAGGCAAAATGTGTCAAGATAGGTCATTGTTTTAAACATAGGATATAGTAAAGCAAATGTTAAACCACTGGCAAATTACTCTACTTTTTGAATGATGAATATGAAGATAGATAAAAAGAATAGGTTTTTGGTGGGTCAAACTGTGCTGAATATTTTGGTTTTATTGAAGATTTAAAGGTAATGGTATTGAGGAGACTAACCAATTGAACTCTTGATTTACTTTTGGTGTTACTGCTGCTACTGCTGCTAAGTCACTTCAGCCGTGTCCGACTTTGTGTGACCCCATAGACGGCAGCCCACCAGGCTCCCTTGTCCCTGGGATTCTCCAGGCAAGAACACTGGAGTGGGTTGCCATGTCCTTCTCCAATGCATGAAAGTGAAAAGTGAAAGTGAAGTCGCTCAGTCGTGTCCGACTCTTAGTGACCTCATGGACTGTAGCCCACCAGGCTCCTCCATCCATGGGATTTTCCAGGCAAGGGTACTGGAGTGGGGTGCCACTGCCTTCTCCGACCTTTGGTGTTACTTTATAGTAAAGGGGACAAATACATCTGACACAGGTAGAAACAGGAAATACACATGTCATGATCTATTTGAATTATGAAACTTTTCTTTTTTGAAATGCTTCAGTTCACTTCACTTCAACCACTCAGTTGTTTCTGACTCTGAAATGCTAGTCAAAAATAATTAGATTTAATAAAATCAGCATTTGGGTATTTCTCTAATATCACTCAATAGTTTTGTCAAAACTTTGTACCTAGAAAACTCCTGTCTGAAGCTGAGGGGGATACATGATTAACCTTATTGATGATGTTGCGCAAAGCAAACAATTTGTTCCCTTTAATCTTTGTATCAGTTCAGTTCAGTTCAGTCACTCAGTCGTGCCCCTTCTGCTTCCTTACCATAGCTTCCTTTTATTTTCTTCTGTCAAGGTTTAGTTCAGTCACTCAGTCGTGTCCAACTCTTTGCGACCCCATGAATCGCAGCATGCCAGGCCTCCCTGTCCATCACCAACTCCCAGAGTTCACCCAAACTCATGTCCATCCAGTCAGTGATGCCATCCAGCCATCTCATCCTCTGTCATCCCCTCTCCTCCTGTTCTCAATCCCTCCCAGCATGAGTCTTTTCCAGTGAGTCAACTTTTCACATGAGGTGGCCAAAGTACTGGAGTTTCAGCTTTAGCATCAGTCCTTCCAAAGAACACCCAGAACTGATCTCCTTTAGAATGGACTGGTTGGATCTCCTTGCAGTCCAGGGGAGTCTCGAGAGTCTTCTCCAACACCACAGTTCAAAAGCATCAATTCTTTGGCACTCAGCTTTCTTCACAGTCCAACTCTCACATCCATACATGACCACTGGAAAAACCATAGCCTTGACTAGACGGACCTTTGTTGGCAAAGTAATGTCTCTGCTTTTTAATATGCTGTCTAGGTTGGTCATAACTTTTCTTCCAAGGAGTAAGCGTCTTTTAATTTCATGGCGGCAATCACCACCTGCAGTGATTTTGGAGCCCCCCAAAATAAAGTCTGACACTGTTTCCACTGTTTCCCCATCTTTTTCTCATGAAGTGATGGGACCACATGCCATGTTCTTCGTTTTCTGAATGTTGAGCTTTAAGCCAACTTTTTCACTCTCCACTTTCACTTTCATCAAGATGCTTTTGAGTTCCTCTTCACTTTCTGCCATAAGGATGGTGTCATCTGCATATCTGAGGTGATTGATATTTCTCCCAGCAATCTTGATTCCAGCTGTGCTTCTTCCAGCCCAGTGTTTCTCATGATGTACTCTGCATATAAGTTAAATAAGCAGGGTGACAATATATAGCCTTGATGTACTCCTTTTCCTATTTGGAACCAGTCTGTTGTTCCATGTCCACTTCTAACTGTTGCTTCTTGATCTGCATATAGGTTTCTCAAGAGGCAGGTCAGGTGGTCTGTTATGCCCATCTCTTTCAGAATTTTCCATGGTTTATTGTGATTCACACAGTCAAAGGTTTTGGCATAGTCAATCAAGCAGAAATAGATGTTTTTCTGGAACTCTCTTGCTTTTTCGATGATCCAATGGATGTTAGCAATTTGATCTCTGGTTCCCCTGCCTTTTCTAAAACCAGCTTGAACATCTGGAAGTTCATGGTTCACATATTGTTGAAGCCTGGCTTGGAGAATTTTGAGAATTACTTTACTAGTGTGGGAGATGAATGCAATTGTGCAGTAATTTGAGCATTCTTTGGCATTGCCTTTCTTTGGGATTTCTATTTTTCCAAACACTGAGAAGAACTTATTAATTCTTATCCAAATCTGTTTATCAAAAATGTATTTATTTATTTACTAAGCATATATTCAAGCTGGTGACAGAAAGAGGAAATGCACAGATTCTTTTAGAAGCTAGTGTATAAGCAAAGACAGGAAATAATGTTGGCTGTATTCTCTCAAAAAGTTAATACTTGTTTTCAATTCATGTGATTACCACTGAAAACTTAGGAATTTGGTAGATAAACTTGTCATAGTACTTAATATATTTGTTAAAACTTTGTATTTCTAGGCCCAAGAATCCTAATCACTTTAGTCCATTCGTGTACATCAGTGCACTTATATCCTTGATTATTTGTGCTTGTCTCTTAAATTTTATTTTACCTGAAGAGCAGTGATTAGACCTGAATAGGAATGCATGTGATAGATAAATCAGCATTTTGTACAAAAGCAGTATACATGTGTCTGTGCTAAGCTGCTCTAGTCGTGTCCGACTCTGCTACCCTATGGACTGTAGCTCACGAGGCTCCTCTGTCCATGGGATTCTCCAGGCATGAATGCTCGAGTGGATTACCATGCCCTCATCCAGGGGATCTTCTCAACCCAGGGACTGAACCCGTGTCTCCCACAGCTCCTGCATTACAGGTGGATATTTTACTCCTGAGGCACTGGGGGAGCCCACAATGGCAGAATAGTTTTTCTGAAAGAAAGAAATGGGGCTTTAGGAGAATATACAAAAGGGAAATGGCATACCACTTCCTTTAACAAACACATTTATTGTTATATTTACTATAAAACATGTGTTTTACATGTACATACATTTTTATAGTTACTATTGTGCTTTAGGTGGGAAATAGTCTATATATGTAGGTTTTTTCCATTGGACTGTGGAATGATTATTTCAAATACAAAGACTAGTATTAATAACAGGTTCTAAAAGCCAGCAAGGACACCTGAAAGATGCCTCCTCACTCTACGTCTTAAGGGGAAAAAAAAAAAGGCCTAATCTGTGTCAAGAGCCGCCCACTTGTTCACTTTAGAAAACTGTAAAGGAGTTACAGTGGAGCTGGCTCTGGAGCCTAGGCTGCTCGTGGTTCCCAGGGATTCTTCTCTTTGACACAGTTTATTTCTTCATCATTTCTATCATGTGACTGGTGCTGTGAAGTGCTTCCTGATAAGAGGATGCCTCTGCAGAAGGATCCATGGAGTAGGCTAGTTCAGTTTGACAAAACCTTAAAGGAGAGAAGCAAAATAAATAAAACCCACAAGCTCTTTTATTGTCTAGCTCAGCTCACGAGGGTTGAGCTCATAGTAGGCATGCAGTAAGAGTTCAGTGAATGACAAGACAGGGAGCCTCCAGCACCCTTCCCAAGAATTAGAAACGTTACAAAATCCCAAGTTTGAGTCTTATGCATTAGGATTTTGTGGTAGGCAGAATTCTATTATAACCCCTAAGAGTGTTTGTACTCTGATGTACACAAAGAATTCACTCCCAGGTGTATACACACCTTTTGGATGACCTTCTGGAAGAACTCACAAAACTCTGCATATAGTCATACCTATGGCTATTATTTGTTTTACAGTGAGAGAATACAAAGCAAAATTACCAAATGGAAATGGTTCGTGGAGGGGTGTATAGAGAAAACTAGGCAAAATCCAGAATTCTTTCCCTCAAGGAACATACAAGACAAGCTTAATTGCCCCAGGGATGAGCTGTGAAGTGTAGTCTACCAAGGAAGCTCATTAGACATTCCGTTTCCAGGGTTTTTCTTAGAGATTGGTCACTTAGCTTTTTCTTGGCATTCCAGACTTCCAGAAGGAAAGCAGGTGTTTTACATAAACCATATTGTTTGCACAACCAATTTAGGCATAGTGCACCATTCTTATCAGTTAGGACAGTGAGAAATCTCCCAAAATCTAACTTCCCATAATACCAGTTGAGTGTCAAATTTGCAAGCAGGCCTTTCTAAAAATAGCAGTCTTAGGTCAGCTGTGGTAACTGTTTTCTGCACAGTGCCAAAGTAGAGATTTGGAGCCAAGACTGATCCAATGTATGCTTGGTCTGTACCCTTAGGAACAGAGCATATGGATTGGTAGCCAGGAAAATATTTGAATGTTTTTATGTTTTAGACACCTGCAGCTAATTAAAAGACCAATAAATATAAATCAAAGGAAAATATAGACTATGGCAGGTTAAAATAGGATGGATTCACGATATAGAGTGTCCCTCAAAGTTCTGGATAAGCCCATTCAGCTATTTTTTCTTACAGAGTATGTACTATGTGTTAGGCATGTTCTTGGTACAAAATTATGGCTTGAGCAAGAGAAAAAAAAATGTGCCTTCTGGAACTCATATCATAGTGAGGGAAGTCAGACAAATACAAATGAATAAATGATAATACCAAAAGTAAAAATAAAGCAGAGATGAAGGACAGAGGACTGTAGGATGGTAGGGGGTAAATTTTAAAATATTTTTGAAAGACCTCATGACTAAGTTGCAGAGAAGGCGATGGCACCCCACTCCAGTACTCTTGCCTGGAAAATCCCATGGACAGAGGAGGCTGGTAGGCTGCAGTCCACGGGGTTGTGAAGAGTCAGACACACTGAGCGACTTCACTTTCCCTTTTGACTTTCATGCATTGGAGAAGGAAATGGCAACCCACTCCAGTGTTCTTGCCTGGAGAATCCCAGGGACAGCAGAGCCTCGTGGGCTACCGTCTGTGGGGTCACACAGAGTCAGACATGACTGACGCGACTTAGCAGCAGCAGCATGACTAAGTTGAAGCAAAGACTTAAACAGTGTAAAGGAGTAAGCGATGTTGATATATAGGGGGAAAGCATTCCATGTAGAAGGAACCATAAATGCCAATAAAAAGGTTTTGAGGTATAAGTATAAATAGTGTGTTCAAGGAACAGCAAAGAGGCAATCTAGCTTTAGTAGAGTAAGCCAGAGATGGAAGTGCCAGGGGGCATAGAACCTTGAAGGTAATTGTAAGGCTTTGACTTTACCTTGAATAAGATAGGAAGTCTTTAGAGAGTTTTGAGTAGAGAAGTGACGTGGCCAAACTTTGTTTTAAAGAATATTCTGGCTGCTGTGTTGATGATATATTGTTGGGAGCAGGAGTGGAAACATAGAGACTGATTCAGAAGCTAATGCTGAGATGCTGATGACTTGGATCAAAGTGATCACTTGGGTGTAGTGAGATGTGGTCATATTTTGGATATATTTTGAAGGTAAAGTCAAAATTCTGTCTATATTCTCATTGACTTATCAGCAGTCTGTAGGGCTGAGCACTCCTTCCTCCCTCAGATATTGCCTTCATTTGTCTTCCAGGATACCACACTCTCTTGGCTGTACCCCTTTCACACGGGTGATTCCTTCTCAGTCTCCACTGTCAATGTCTCTGAGTTTTAAACAAAGAATACCTAATGTTGGCTCCTTGGTCCTTTCCTGTATTTACACTTATTTACACTTGGCGATCACATCTGTTATGGATTCAAATACCATCTATTGGGTCACAATTCCCACAATTATACCTTCTACCCTGACCTTTTCCCTCACTCCCAGGTTTTAATTTCTAGCTGCCTACTTGGAACTCCACATGTGTATATCTAAAAAATATTTCATATTTTTCAAAATTAAACTCCTAGGTGTCGACCTGAAATGTGCTACACTGACACTCTTCCCTGTCTAGTAAGTGGCAGTTCCATCCCTCCAGTTGTTCACACCAAAAGCCATGATATCATTATTGGCTCCTCTTTTTCTTGTACCTCAGATTTAGCTTCTCCCCAACAAATGTTAGGATGTTTCTTTAGTTTTACTTATGTTGTACCAAATTCACCAAATTACTTTTTAGTCATTTTTATAGCACTTATCTTCTAAATTGAAGGACTATGTAAAAAGAAGAAAAAAAATACAGCTTTTACAGACAGTAATATTGGATACTCATTTCCTTATTTCTGTATGAAACATAGAGATAGGCCTAGGCGATTGACTGAAATCTCTTTTAAATAATTGTGCAATTCAGTTAATGATTGGAATATACTTAAAGGCTTTATATCTAATTTTAAATCATGATAAAATTTTTATGCTTTAATAATTTTTTAGAAATAGTTGTTTTATTAGTTATCTTTGTAAGTGTTAGCTTTGATTATAGATCACTTCTTATGTCTTCATAATTAGCCTTTAAGTGGGTATGTTGTGAGTCTTCTTCTAAACTGTAACCTTTAATTATCACTAGAAGGTTGATTTCTTAAAACCTTTGGACTATAATTAATCATTGCATTTAAAAGAGAAATGTCTTTACCTTATAAGAAGAAGATAGTAGAAAAAGATATTAAACTGTAAGAGAAATTTTAAGTTCCTTTATTGAAAGACATGTAGAAAATATGAAGTTAGTTGTGAGGATGCATCATATATCTCATTCTTGTTTTTTACAACTAGCGGGTGTTTATTTTGATGACTAAAGTTTAAAGAAAATGAAGGCCTTAAATATGCATATTGTTAACACTGATTTTGTTATTGCTTTCTCTTCTAGGAGATTCTTTAGTTTTAAGGAAAAGATCCAGTTATTTTAACCATTAACATTGATGTTTGGATTAAAGTAGCTCTTTCTGTGCTGTCTAAACTAAGGAGTAGGAGGGACCATTATTTAGTAAATTTAAAAAGATACTCAGAGTATGTGAATAGTCAGTGAAAGTGAAAAGAAAGTGAAAGTGGCTCAATCGTGTCCGACTCTTTGTGAACCCATGACATGCAGTCCATGGAATTCTCCAGGCCAGAATACTGGAGTGGATAGCATTTCCGTTCTCCAGGGGATCTTCCCAACCAAGGGATCAAACCCAGGTCTCCTGCATTTCGGGTAGATTCTTTAACAGCTGAGCCCCAAATGAATGTGACTCCCTCCATTTAAAGATTGATGACACATTTTTCACTCTTCACTAGACTAAATCCTAGACTTGAAAAGGATATCACCTGTCTAAATATTTATAAAGGGTTCAGACAGGGCATTTTTACAGAATCATAAAACCCAAGAATTTTCCTTTTTGAGAGCATCTACTTACTCACCTGCTTGTTTCATGAGGTGAAGAAATATGTCCTAGAGAGGTCCTTTGATTTCTCAATCTCATATATTAAGTGGCAGAGAAAACCCCAAAACTGATCTCTTGATTCTCAGTCCAGCATTCTGTTTACTACAGAAAAAGGCTGTTGTTGAGGCTAGAAAAACGAGCTTTAGGTTAAATTTTACAGAATTTTATTTTCTAGCATAGAGAGTAATCATTTGTTTCTCTGTAAATGCATGCATACATAGAATAATGAAAAATGTATATATTAATGTAAATAAAATAGAAAAGTATAAATTTAAAGTATTTATGATACTGAAAATCAGCACTGCATATTCATCGATATTATGGAATTAATCTGAATTTAAGTATAGTAGTGGTATTGTGGTGTGGTGGTAAAGAATCTGCCTGCCAATGCAGGGGACACAAGAGACATAGGTTTGATGTAGGAAATGGCAATCTGCTCTAGTATTCTTGTCAGGAAAATTTAATGGACAGAGAAGCCTGGCAGGCTACAGCCCACAGGGTCACAAAGAGCTGGACACAACTGAATATATACATGCATGCAATGGTATTGTGGTTATGATTATAAAGAGCTCTTATAGAGACACATATTAAAATATTCTCAGAACAAATGAGAAATAAATATAAGAAGTGTTTAAAAGAAAATTTTGCAGGAAAGAAACATAATGCTTGACTGAGAACTTGGCAGTTAAAAGCTTTGTCCCTGCTGTGTAGGCAGAGCCTCAAGGGAATACACTACTTTTGTGAGCTCAGCAAGGAGTTAGGATCTGGTTCTCAGTATTCCATGTTCAGGAAGTTATTTTTACATAGAAGACTCTGGAGACTTGATTGAAACTATCCAAGCTTACCAGTTTATTAATTCATACTGAGGAAGTTCATTTCCAGTGGTAGAAATAATTATATCTGCTACTGAGCATATTACCTTTGTAATATCAGAATCCCTGGGAAACTGAGTTGGAAATCAGAAGTTTCTTAATGAATGTGATGCTAGAATCAAAGGAGGTTGACAGATGTAGGGACATTTCAGTCATAAGTCAGACTGAAAACTTGCTTTTGCTTCTTTCTATATCATTTTTTCCTAAAAAAGAGAATTCCTTTATAAAAGTGCTTCCCCCTTACCACGCTTTTAAATATGTTCAAACGGTAGAGTAAGGGAGTTAGAGAAGGCAAGGTTCGGAAAAAGAATGAGACCGGCACTTTACAGGACCGCTTCACCTTTAATAATGCGAGAAGGGGCAGCAGTTAGATTAGTGAGCTGCTGCACTAACCCAAGAAAAGAGTAAGTATATATAGGCATATATGTGGAAATCTACTGTCTTAAGGGGGCCTGTTCTTCTCCAAGATTGTTGGGAGTAGTTATCTCTTAAACGGCTGGGGCAAGGAATTCTGGAGATCGGCCAGAGGCTGGACTGGCTGGGAGCTGGATGTAATCAACCTGAATGTCCTTTTTTTTTTTTTTTTTCCTTTGGGTGAGAGAGTTCTTTGTTTTGCATAGAATGGTGGGGAGGCCCCGGAGAGGAGTTTTAACTCCACGCTATTTTGAGCTGTGTAACTTTCCTTCAGAAATTATTCTTTACTTCTTGTTGCTTATCAAGACTGTCACAACTTTGTACTAGACTTGAATGAACCTAAAAATTTCAGGATTACATTTTACTGGTCTAACTAAAGTTAATCCTTGATCAAATAAACAGGATTTGGTGGATACCTTAGTCCCATCAGAACTTCCTGGTGGCTCAGACAGTAAAGTGTCTGCCTACAATGTGGGGGACCTGGGTTCAACCCCTGGGTCAAGAAGATCTCCTAGAGAAGGAAATGGCAACCCACTCCAGTATTCTTGCCTGGAAAATCCCATGGACGGAGGAACCTGGTAGGCTACAGCCCATGGGGTTGCAAAGAGTCGGACATGACTGAGTGACTTCACTTCCACTTTCTTTCTTAATCCCATCATCACCACCTTTACAAAACTATCTTCCACACCATGGTCTCTCCAGTTCCTGACATTAGGGAGATCAGGAGGTCAGAAAATTGGTTAGATGACTGCTTTGTAAAGCCTGTGGGCCAGGAATGGCTTTTATACTTTTAAATGATTGAAGAAATGCAAAAGAAGAATATTTCAGAACACATGGATATTGTATGAAGTTTAAATTTATATGTCCATAAATAAAGTTTAATTGGAATACAGTCATTTATGGCAGAGTTGAATAGTAGCAACTTTTCAGACTTTGGTTTGCAAAGTCCATGTGTCTCCTGTCTAGCCCTTTAGGGAGAAAGTTTGCTGAACCAGCAGTAGATAATTAAAATTTATTTAACAAATCAAGGCATCTTTTGAAATGGGCTACTCTTGTGAATGGCTGAACTCATTTAGATGTTGGTTCACTATTTTCTGATTACAGAAGATGGATGTTCTTTTTATGATATCTTGAGGGTATTATTTACTTTACTCATTCATTCATTTAATCATCATTCCACATTCATTGTACACTTACTACATGAAATTATATCTTATATTCCAAGCTAGAGAAATTTGAATGGTCAAATTAAGTCTTAAACTTTAGAGGTCAGTGTCGTAAAAGAAAATGTTCTCTTTGCACTTTGTTGTAAGTGGGACTGTGAAAAGCAGCATTAGGCAGGATGAACCGTAGGTTGGATTTAGTTTGTCTATAGTTCCCAAATTCATGAAACAGTTATGTAGACCTGTTGTGCTAACAATGCCTGCTCCTTTATTTTTCATTAACTGGATTAGTGTTAGGGGTATGGGGAAATTAGAAACAAAGAAGGATATCTGAATCTCTTAGAGCACAACTGTGAGTGAGTCAGGTCCATACATCTTCTGAGAGAACTCCATCAACATAGAAATCAGTTAACACATGTTTAGTCCTCTTTGGTATAACTGGAATAGTTTACCATTGCATTTGGTTTAATATAGTTAATTAAACATTTAATTTTAATTAAATTCTCTTTACTTTTATCTTAGAAGACCAAATGCCAAGTAAATTATCTTTAGGGAAAAATCAATCTTACATTTATTCCCAGTTCTCTAAACTCCCAAGTCGCCTGACCTATATTTCTTAGATCTGAACTCTTTGAAAGTACTTATATTTTCCAAAATGAAGATTGAAAGATTGACCCCATGACTGGGAACCCCTCTTAACTGCATCCAGTCTATCTTCCTTGGAGCTGCTGGACTTTTTCTTTTTGACCCAAACTAGGTCATTTTTTTCCTTTTCTTAAAACTTTTCAGTAGTTTCCCAATACTCTTGCAATAAAATCTAACCTTTCACCTTGACCCATAAGATGCAGTGTGACCTGGTCACTGCTTGCCATCAGTCTTGCACCACTGTCTCTTCACTCCATTGCTACCCTGGTCTTCTGAGAACATAGCAAGCTCTTTTGAGCCTCAGAGCTTTAATACTTCTGGCTTCATCTGCCTGAAGTACTTGCTCTTCCTTGATCCCACACATTGCTGCTGCTTTCATTATTTAGGTCAGAACTTAAAGGCCTTCCCTTCATGGATGCCTTTTCTTCACTCTACTTAAAGTAGATGGCAGAATTTCCTTCTCCCTATTGTCAGAGAAAAATTGCACTGTGAAATTAGACAAAGAAGACTTGTTCAAGACTATTGCAATAAAGGAGAGAGATTGAACTCCATTGAAACAAAACACAGGAAAGTGTTTAAGTTCTGAGGTGAGCTAATGGATTGCTCTTGGTGGAAACTGAGTGAGAAGGGTTGTCAGGCCAGCTGTGTTCACTGGTGAAGTAAGGCTTCTACCCTCCAACAGAGCCTGGAAGATAGGGCATCTATTTTTCTTGATCACTGCAGTTCAAAGGGACACCCCAGGTCCTTGATGAAGACATCCTTGGGTTGTAAAGCTGGTCAGAGGCTGCAAGAAAATTTTCATCTCAAAGGGGCTGAGAAAGAATTGCAATTGCAAGTTTTCTAAAGTAAATCTTCTAAGGAAAGGGAATTCAGCTGACTATAGTCAGAAGGAAACTGGTCTAAATCTTGGTTAAGAAGAGGGGAATATTCAGTGTTGGTCACCAATATGCCTTATCACAGCATTCCAGTTATTTTCTTCATAGCATTTTAAAAGCAGTTAATTATTGAATTATTTTTCTGTCTATTCCGCTAAAGAGACATGAAAGCAGGGACTTTGTTATATCCTCAATTCCTTGGACAGTGCCTAGAGCACAGTAAGTACTCAAGAAATTTTATTTAATGTATAAGTGAATGAGTGTAGGCATAGAGGCAAGTGGGGTCTTATGGAGATATTCTGTACATATTAATGTTATTAACAACTGGGTCAGCGGCTAGACTTCTTTGTGTGCTTATGTATGTCCATGGTACAAGAATACTGAAAATGTGAATTAATGACTACTAATTTGAAATTTGCTTAAATGAAAACCAATGAATAAATATTAAAACACATTGAGTGGGAAAAATAATACAACAGTACATTCAATTACTTCATGTCATTCCTTTATGTGCTGCTCCATATTCTTCCATGGCAGCTTTGCTGCTAAAGTGAGACCTTATACTTTTTATATCCATGATAAACTTGTCCATTCCAGGACTCAGAGAATGTTAACATAATCAAATACAATTAAGAAAGATTCACTCTATAAGAATTCTTAATATTAGAGGTAAGACCCTTAAAGAACTTGGGTTCATTCCAGATTCATGAAATCATCAAGGCATCCGTGTGACTGTCATAATTAACTAAATCACAACATCCAAGTTGTAATATATTCATTTTATGCAAATGCATCAGTAAAGAGCAAAATGCTACAGTACTGGAAAATCATGTTTTTCATGAAAAACAAGGATGACTCATTAGGCATGCATCCCACAAAGTCTGTTTTGTTTCAGAAAGCCAAGAAAATATAGATCAACTCTCATTTCTGAAAATTTTATTAGAAACACTGGTTCTGGATGACTGACTTTTGAAAGCTGAGATAGTCAATCAGAAGATTATGACATCCTTTTCTTCAGGTTAATTGTGCTCTCAATTGCCTTCAAAAGATCATGATTCTATGGTAATGAGGTAAAGCTAATGTTCAAAAATTTAGACCACTTACAGTGAAGTTTTTAACAAAAAATGCCAGTAAAGAGTAATATGTACTTTTACATCAGACAACTTTTATGCATCGTTTTTTCCTTAAACATATACTATGTTTGATTGAGAAGTGAAGCACAGCCTTTAAGATCTTAAAAGCTTCAATTAAAAGAAGTTAAAGTCACATAATTGCTTAAGAATATACAAAGTGATTTACTTCTAATGGAAGGCACAGAATTTTATGAGGTATATTCAATCATGTTTTCAACCTGTAAATTTTTTTCCCTTTAAATATCCAAACACATACTAGTACCCTGGTTATTCTAGACTCTATTCTGTTCTTTTATCTTTTTCCTTTATACAGTTTTGCTAGTAGATCTCACCCCTCCCTTAGTTTGGGAGCCATCTGGGCACATATTTTTTGTCTTTGCTCTTACCAGAATATAAGTCACACCATTAGCAAGGCACAACAAATCAGATCAAAATATGACAAACAGGAATTCTGGCATCAGGAAGGAAATCTACTTGTTCTGCAGGGTCTCCTTAGATATGAGGGAGTTGAGGGAGTGGATGGGATATCTGGGAAGTTAGACAGCAGACACTATGTGAGAATCAAAGTAGGCAACTGGCATACAAAAAGGAAAAGTGGCAGGTACGGGGTGCAGCAAGCAGGATGTAGAGTCAGGGATCTGTGGCCACTGGCAACAAGGTCAGGATTCTCCTTCTTATTCAACAAATGTGTATGAAGTACTCTAAATGATATTGAATTCTCTCCATATGTTCTACCCCTTAATTACCTATGAATAATTCTCATAGGTTCAATTATATCTAATGCTGGTGGTCCCAGGTGTCTGACTTAACTCAGATCTCCTCCACTCTAGACTAGCCTATAACTGTTTACTTGATATCTGCTATTGGATATCTGATTCACTTGTCAGATCATGGTAATCGAACTCTTGACTTCTTCCTACTCCACCCTCCCCAACCTGTATCCATCGGTTCCTCCCAATACAATAACACATCTTCCCCATCTCCTCATTATAAGTAGCTTCTCAAGCCTGAGATTTATCCTGGATTCCTTACACTGTCAGTGTTTACGTTCAGGTCCTCAGTACATTCTGTGAAATAAATGGCTAAAATTCATCTCGGATCTGCCTTCTTCTCTCCATCTTTGTTGCCTTCATCTTGGTCTAAGTTTTCAACATCTCTCATTTGGGGTCAGTTAAATAACCTGCTAAATCTTCCGACATACCAATCCATTACCCACATACAAGTGCTCTTCTCAAAATTCAAATTAGATAATGTCAGGTGGTTTAGTCACTAAGTTGTGTCTGACTCTTGTGACTCCATGGACTGTAGCCCGCCAGGATCCTCTGTCCATGGGATTTTCCAGGCAAGAATACTGGAGTGGGTTCCCATTTCCTTCTCTAGGGGATCTTCCTGACCCAGGGATCAAACCTAGTCTTTTGCATTGCTGGCAGATTCTTTACTGACAGCCACCAGGGCAACATTGGTCTTCCTAGGTGGCACTAGGGTATAACACTGCAACGGTCTTCTATTGTACTTAAAATAAAATCCAAATTTCTTACTATAGTTTCTAAAACTATCTACCTCCCTACCTCATTCTAGACCATGCTCTCTTCATTTATTGCATTCACAGTCACTGGCCTTTTAAAATTATGTAAAGACCCCAAGCATATCCTGATTCAGAGCCCCAGCACATACTACACGCTTTTTACATAGATAGATATTTCTCTTCCTTCAGATCCATCTTTTAATTTCTTCTCTCAGAGAGACATACTTTGATTACCTAAAGAAGCCTCTCTTCTACTATTCCCTATTTCTGCTCTTTTTTTAATCATAGAAATTATTTTATCTTGAAATAATTCAATGTTTTAAATCCCCTGTTGAATGTAATATCCAAAAGGTTAGAGACTTTATGTTCTTGTTCACCTATCTTCTGTACCTAGCATAGGGTCTGGCACATAGTAGATGTTCCATTAATATTTTATGAATAAATGACTCTTGGGGATACAGAGAAGAATAAGACAAATCTCCTATATTCAAGCCATCACTGCTGAGTGAGAGAATAATCCTACAGAAATAGCCAACCCATACCTCTTTAGTGCTGAATACAGGCTTACACAAATTTCTGTGATGTAAAAGAAACTGAAAGTGTACAGAGGGAGGGAGCATATGGAGAAATATAGAGAAATTAAGTACATGTCATTGTTAACTGATGTTTTAACAGAGAGGGAGTTTCTCTGTGACTAAGATTCAGCCTTTAAGAAGAATATGAGTGATTCTCTGACCGTCCCCTCTGCCCACTCCTGCCATGACTCTGGAACTGTATATGTGTAGGAAATGAAATCTATAGCAATGGATACCCAGGCAAGTCACTGCAGGTTACATATCCCTTCTATAATTTTTTCTAATCCTCTCTTTAGAATCTTTCCTAATGAGTGGGCAGCCGTTATTTCTAATTTAATTAATTTACTCCCTTTGAAAACTTCATGTTTGGTTATTTTTCCTGTCTCAGAAAGAACATTATTTCAATCTCCTTGCAGGTCCAGTAATTGTGGACTTGTATTTTTCTTCTGCTCAGAATATCAGGCATAAAAACTCAAACAATATCTGCTAAGAGAGTTTGTTTTCTATTTGTTGTGTCTCCCTTACTCTGACACCTTTGTAGGACATAATTATCAAAGATGCTGACTTCTTTTCACGTATCTTCATCTGTTCATGAGCCAATACTTGACTATGTAAAATAGGGTAATGCTAGTTGCTGTAACAGCTAAACCTTAGAGTTTTAATGTGATGTGCTGAAACTCACATTTTAGTTCTCACAAGTTAGTGGTTTATGTTTCATAAACTTAATAGCTCTCTATGAATATTCCTGGGCTTCTCTGGTGGCTCAGTGGTAAAGAATCTGCCTGCAATACAGGAGTCATAGGAGATGGAAGTTTGACCCCTGGGTTGGGAAGATCCCCTGGAAAAGAGCATGGCAACCCACTCCAGTATTCTTGCTTGGAGAATCTCATAGACAGAGGAGCCTTGTGGGCTACAATCCATAAGGTCTCAAAGAGTTGAACATAACTGAAGTGATTTAGCATGCACACATGCATAAATACTCCTGGTAGGCTGGAGTTTCCTCCATGTGGTAATTCTGGGATCCACACTCCTTCCATCTTGTGATTTTTACATCCCATGGGGATCTTAGGTGAAAAGACATAGAGTTAGTGGATAATTAACATTTGTGTTTTTAAAACTGTACCATGAAGGTGACAAACATATCTGCCCACATCCATGAGTAAGAGCTAAACCAGTGGTTCTTGGATGCAAGAGGAATCTGGGAAATGTAGTTTATGGGTGAGTTAATAGCTCACAGCATTAAATCTTCCATATGCAAGGGAAATACAGCATTTTGTTGGAGATTCGCCATCTATGACTTCTGGAGTGGTGCAGTGGTAAAGAATCTGCCTACCAGTGCCAGAAATGGGAGGAGACATGGATTCGATCCCTGAATCGGAAAGATCTCCTGGAGTGGAAATGACAGCCCACTCCATATTCTTACCTGGAATTTCCATGGACAGAGGAATCTGGCAGGTGGACTACAGTCCATGGGGTTGCAGAGTCAGATATGACTGAGCACGCACACATGCACAGCCATTTATGCCACAATGACCAACAGTGTAATAGAAATATTCACTTCCTTACTCCAGTTTGATCTCTGCATAACATAATTATCCATAGTAAATTTCTTTTATTTAATGTTAGTAATCTATTTTATTATCAGTTCCCCGATAACTTTATGTCTTATTTATTTCTTGGAATCCCTGGTGGCTTGGCGGTGGAGAATCTGCTTGCAATGCAGGAGACATGGGTTCAATCCCTGGGTCAGGAACATCCCCTGGAGAAGGAAAAGGCAACCCATTTCAATATTCTTGCATGGAGAATTCCATGGGCAGAGGAGCCTGGTGGGCTATAGTCCATGGGATCACAAAGAGTTGAACACTACTTGGCTACTAAATCACCATTTACTTCTCATATTATTTATTTATAGGACTATGAGTCTCTTTTAAAGGCAACATGGTAAGGAATATTAGGCAGATTGGTTTGTTCTGCTTTTGGCACAGAGATGAAGTGCTCACTGTTAATGAATAAAGCATAAGATACATGAGACCCATTTTAGTTTACTTCCCCCAGGTGAAATAGGCCAACAGGGTAATAAGACCATACACTATTAGGATGTTCTTTTCTGGAAGAATGTCCCTGCAGTGTTTCTTTGCACTGTATTCCAGTTATATGGGCATATACTCTAAGTATATAAATCTGCTCCCATGAAATGTCTTTCTGTGTTTTCCCAGAAAGTTATTGAATCAATTCAAGTATCACATGCTTATTTTGATGAAATATATAGTATTGATTCTTTTTATTGTATTTGTATTACACCAAAATCTAATGACATTTTAAGTATAAAATCTTGTGATTTTATATGAGAATTTAAGCATAAAATGCAAGACAAAATGGAAGACAAATGACATTTGCAGCATCACTATTTTCTTATGTGATATAGGCAGAGGAAAAGAGTATTATTTCATGGACGACATTATATTTTTCTAGTCTCAGGCTTCTTATCTCATCTTGTTAAAAGAAAAAAAAAAAAAAAAGAATGCAGTTTCTTTTCCAGTCTTAGAGAAGAGAATGAGATTGTTCCAGTCTTCTTTTGAATGTAATTAGTATAATAGAATATCCTTACATCAATGTGTTCTTTCAAAGCTGCCAGTCATTTGCTGAATTCCTAAAATATTTTATTCCCAAATTCTTTGCATGCATACATATAACCAGATCATTTTGAAAGTTGTAAAGTGTAATGTAAAAAGTGAGCAGTCACTTCCATCCTCTGCCTACCATTGCCCCGTAAAATGGACACAAACTAATCTTAATTTAATCTTTGAGCTATAAAGAGATTTCTGTGGCTTTATGAAAAACATTACAATTTTATAGTCCCTATGCATGGCTAGTATATGGCACTTATGGTTAAAATCTCCTTCCTAATAACATTTTAAATTCCACTGAATAAATATCATAGAAGATGAGATAATACCTCCAGTTTTTCTGAATTGGTCATTCAGTCCTGGAAGGTAAACAGGTAGAAACATGTATCCTGAGGATTTGCTTCTTTGTGTTCTGATTCTTTAAAGTGTAAACACTTTAAAGATTCTTGGCTAAATATCCTCCTCTGCTATTACCAGTGAGCTTGATGAGCTTGGATCTAGCGGGGTGGCTACTGCCAGGGGAGTAGTTCGGCTGTGTAAAATTACATAAAATAAAACCTGTTTTAGAAATAGTAAGGAATGCGATTGCTCAACAGTAAGCTTGCTGAAGCCTGAACAGACGGAAGAAAAGTAGAGCAGACTGCTAAACAGATGATGATAAGCAACCGTTAGACTCAAAGATGGGGGCCTGATCTGGAGAGAATTAAAGAAACCATTTGCATCAGATGTCGGAACAGTTAAGCCTCTCTTAAAGTCAGTTAATGTCATTGGAAGCTGCTTTAAATAATGTGATGCAACACAGATTATTTTATGTATTTGCAAAGCCAGATTGGCTAAGGAGTAAGAATTTCAGAGGGAACAAACTGACCAGAGATGGCAGTTTGTTTACAGTTTGGTTACTACCTTTATAGATGTCACTAATATAGATGAACTAGTACATTATGGGCAAGCATGCTAATGGGCTTAGGAAAGAGAAATATCATGAATATTAAACTGACTTCTCAGATTTTATCAGAAGTTTTTAGTTTATATGTGTGCATCTTATTGTCTACACTAAAGCAGAACACACCTCTTATCCCTGCCATCTCATGCTTAATGAGGAAGATAATGTGTGTGTGTATGTGTATTTGTGAATGTTTATGTGTGTATATCCTGTCTCCATATCTAGCTGTGGATGGATAGATACCAAAACTGACCTTCTTTCATCACTCTAGATATTTTATTTAAATATCTTGAATTAACAAACTTATATAAGCTCTCAAAGTTATAGTTCATTTTTAATCCTTTTCATTTCAAAATAATTTTAGTCTTATAGAAGAGTTGAACACGTAGAATGGAATGTTTCTGTATATCATTCACTAGCTTCCTTTAAAGTCAATTTCTTAAATACTCTATACATTTATCAACTAAGGAATGAATGTTGGTATAATACCATTATACCAAAATCAGATTGATTATATTCTTTGTAGCCGAAGACAGAGAAGCTCTGTACAGTCAGAAAAAACAAAACTGGGGGCTGACTGTGGCTCAGATCATGAACTCCTACTGGAAAATTCAGACAAATTGAAGAATGTACAGAAAACTACTAAACCATTCAGGTATGACCTAAATCAAATCCCTTACAATTATACAGTGGAAATAACAAATAGATTCAAGGGATTAGATCTCTATCAGATCTATGAAGAACTATGCATGGAGGTTTGTAACATTGTATAAGACGCAGTGATCAAGACCATCTCCAAGAAAAAGTAATGCAAAAAGGCAAAATGGTTGTCTGAGGAGGCCTTACAAATAGCTGAGAAAAGAAGAGAAGCTAAAAGCAAAGGAGAAAAGGAAAGATATACTCGTCTGAATGCAGAGTTCCAAAGAAGAGCAAGGAGAGATAAAAAAGCCTTCCTCATTGATCAATGCAAAGAAATAGAGGAAAACAATAGAATGGGAAAGACTAGAGATCTCCTCAAGAAAATTGGAGATATCAAGGAAAGATTTCATGCAAAGATAGGCACAATAAAGGACAGAAATGGTATGGACTTAACAAAAGCAAAAGATGTTAAGAAGAGGTGGTAAGAATACACAGAAAGTGAAAGTTGCTCAGTCCTGTTCAACTCTTTGCCACCCCATGGACTATAAAGTCCATGGAATTTTCCAGGCCAGAATACTGGGGTGGGTAACCGTTTTCTTCTCCAGAGGATCTTCCCAACCCAGGGATCGAACCCAGGTTTCCTGCATAGTATGCAGTTTCTTTACCAGCTAAGCCACCAGGGAAGCCCAGAATACACAGAAGAATTATACAAAGGAGACTTGACCCAGATAACCATCCATGATGGTGTGATCACTCACCTTGAGCCAGACATCCTGGAATGCGAAGTCAAGTGGGCCTTAGGAAGCATCGCTATGAGCAAAGCTAGTGGAGATGATGGAAATCCAGCTGAACAATTTCAAATACTAAAAGATGATGCTATGAAAGTGCTACCTTCAATATGCCAGCAAATTTGGAAAACTCAGCAGTGGCCACAGGACCGGAAAAGGTCAGTTTTCATTCCAACCCCAAAGAAAGGCAATGCTGAAGAATGTTCAAACTACCTCACAATTTTACTCCTCTCACATGCTAGCAAAGTAATACCCCAAATTCTCCAAGCCAGGCTTCAACTGTACATGAACCGAGAACTTTCAGATGTTCAAGCTAGATTTAGAAAAGGCAGAAGAACCAGAGATCAAATTGCCAACATCTGTTGGGTCATAGAAAAAGCAAGAGAGTTCCGGAAAAACATCTACTTCTGCTTTATTGACTATGTCACAGCCTTTGACTGTGTGGATCACAATAAACTGTGAAAATTCTTAAAGAGATGGGAATAACAGACCTGAGATCTCTAGTGTTACCTACCTCCTGAGATCTCTGTATGCAGTCAAGAAGCAACAGTTAGAACCGGACATGGAACAAAAAGGACTGGTTTGAAATTGGGAAAAGAATAAGTCAAGACTGTATATTGTCACCCTGCTTATTTAACTTATATGCAGAGAACATCATGCAAAATGCCTGGTTGGATGAAGAACAAGCTAGAATCAAGATTGCTGGGAGAAATATCAATAAGCTCAGATATGCAGATTATACTACCCTTATGGCAGAGAGTGGAAAGGAACTAGAGAGCCTCTTGATGAAAGTGAAAGAGGAGAGTGAAAAAGCTGGCTTTAAACTCAACGTTCAAAAAACTAAGATCATGGCATCTGGTCCCATCACTTCATGGCAAATAGTAGGGGAAACAATGGAAACAATGACAGACTTTATTTTGGGGGGCTCCAAAATTACTGCAGATGGTGACTGCAGCCATGAAATTAAAAGACACTTGCTCCTTGGAAGAAAAGCTATGACTAACCTAGACAGCATATTAAAGAGTATTACTTTGCCAACAAAGGTCTGTCTAATCAAAGCTATGGTTTTTCCAGTAGTCATGTTTGGATGTGAGAGCTGGACCATAAAGAAAGCAGAATGTTGAAGAATGGATGCTTTTGAACTGTGGTGTTGGAGAAGACTCTTGAAATCCCTTAGACTGTAAGGAGATCCAACCAATTAATCCTAAAAGAAATCAGTCCTAATATTCATTGGAAGGACTGATGCTGAAGCTGAGGCTCTGGCCATTGATGTGAAGAACTGTCTCATTGGAAAAGATCTTGATGCTGGGAAAGATTGAAGGCAGGAGGAGAAGGGGACAACAGAGGATGAGATGATTGGATGGCATCACTGATGATGATGGCATCATGTCCATAGGGACATGAATTTGAGCAAGCTCTGGGAGTTGGTGACGGACAGGGAAGCCTGTCATGCAGCAGCCCGTGGGGTCGCAGAGTTGGACACAACTGAGCAACTGAACTGAACTGACAATATTATTAACTAGACTAGTCTTCATTCAAATTTCCATTGTTGTTCTAACATTTTTTGGGGGGATACCCAAAATACCACATTACATTTACGCATTGTGTCTCCTTAGTCTCTTCTGACCTGTGGTTATTTCTTGGTCTTTCCCTTATCATTCGTGGTTTTGATAGCTTTGAAGAGCACTGGTCAAGTATTTTGACCCTCAGTTTTGGATTGCCTGATATTTTCTCATGGATAGATTGAAGCTGTGGAGTTTGGAGAATACCACAGAGGTGATGTGCTCTCGTCACACCATACTGGGTATGTGTGATGTCAAAGTGACTTATTAGTTTGTTAAGTGGATATATGCCAGGTTTTCCACTTGAAGTTACTATTGAAAGTGAAAGTCATTCACTCATGTCTGACTCTGTGGGACACCAAGAACTATAGCCTGCCAGGCTCCTCTGTCCATGAAATTCTCCATGCCGGAATACTGGAGTGGGTAGCCATTTTCTTCTCCAGGGGATCTAAACAACCTAGGGATGAATCCCAGGTCTCTTACATTGCAGGTGAATTCTTTACTGTCTGAACTATCAGGGAAGCCCAAGAATACTGGAGTGGGTAGCCTATACCTTCTCCAGTGGATATTCCCAACCCAGGAACTGAACCTGGGTTTTCTGCATTGCAGGTGAATTCTTTACTAGATTAGCTACCAGGGAAGCCTGAAATTACTATTACATCTACTTTAAAATATCTGTATCTTTTATGAAAGAGTTGCATGTAAGATAAAATAGTTGTTATTGTTTAGCTGCTAAGTCCTGACACTTTTTCAACCTCATGTACTGTAACCCACCAGGCTTCTTTGTCCACAGGATTATCCCAGGCAAGAGTACTGGAGTGGGTTGCCATTTTCTCCTCTAGGGGTTCTTCCCAACCCAAAGATCTAACCTGAGTCTCCTGCATTGGCAGGCAGATTCTTTACTACTGAGCCACCAGGTAAGCCTGGTGAAAGTAGTTATTGCATGCATGTATGCTAAGTTGTTTCAATCCTGTCAGACTCTTTGCAACCCTATATACTGTAGGTCATAATGCTTCTCTGTCCTTGGGATTCTCCAGGCAAGAATACTGGAGTGCCTTGCTATGCCCTCCTCCAGTGATTCTTCCCGACCCAGGAACTGAACCGGCATCTCCTGTGGCTGCCTGCATTGCAGTCAGATTCTTTACCACTGAACCACCAGGGAAGGCCCAAGTATTATTGAGCTAACTTTAACTGTTAGTCATGTTAGGTGAATAGGAAGAGATTAGTTTCAATGACATTGACAAAAGCACAAAAGTGTGGAGAATATATCCTTTGCGTTTTGAACATACAAACAATAGAATATGCATAATCCCTAGATTAGCATTTTGAAATTGTTTCATAGAAATGATAATTTCTACACTTTCAATATTGCCTATTTATTTACAGCAATATTCAGTTCAGTTCAGTTCAGTCACTCGGTCATGTCTGACTCTTTGCGACCCAATAAGCTGCAGCACTCAAGTCTTCCCTGTCCATCACCAACTCCTGGAGTTCACCCAAACTCATGTCCATCCAGTTGGTGATGCCATCCAGCGATCTCATCCTCGGTCGTCCCCTTCTCCTCCTGCCCCCAATCCCTCCCAGCATCAGAGTCTTTTCCAATGAGTCAACGCTTCACACAAGGTGGCCAAAGTACTGGAGTTTCAGCTTTAGCATCATTCCTTCCAAAGAACACCCAGGAGTGATCTCCTTTAGAGTGGACTGGTTGGATCTCCTTGCAGTCCAAGGGACTCTCAAGAGTCTTCTCCAACACCACAGTTCAAAAGCATCAATTCTTCGGCACTCAGCTTTCTTCACAGTCCAACTCTCACATCCATACATGACCACTGTAAAAACCATAGCCTTGACTAGACAGACCTTTGTTGGCAAAGTAATGTCTCTGCTTTTGAATATGCTATCTAGGTTGGTCACAACTTTCCTTCCAAGGAGTAAGCATCTTTTAATTTCATGGCTGCAATCACCATCTTCAGTGATTTTGGAGCCCCCAAACACTGTTTCCCCATCTAGTTCCCATGAAGTGATGGGACCAGATGCCATGATCTTCGTTTTCTGAATGTTGAGCTTTAAGCCAATTTTTTCACTCTCCTCTTTCACTTTCTTCAAGAGGCTTTTGAGTTCCTCTTCACTTTCTGCCATAAGGGTGGTGTCATCTGCATATCTTAGGTTATTGATATTTCTCCCGGCAATCTTGATTCCAGCTTGTGCTTCTTCCAGCCCAGCGTTTCTCATGATGTACCCTGCATAGAAGTTAAATAAGCAGGGTGACAGTATACAACTTTGATGTACTCCTTTTCCTATTTGGTACCAGTCTGTTCCATGTCCAGTTCTAACTGTTGCTTCCTGACCTGCATACAGGTTTCTCAAGAGGCAGGTCAAGTGGTCTGGTATTCTCATCTCTTTCAGAATTTTCCACATTTTATTGTGATTCACACAGTCAAAGGCTTTGGCATAGTCAATAAAGCAGAAATAGATGTTTTTCTGGAACTCTCTTCCTTTTTCCATGATCCAGCATATTAGGAAATAGAAAATGAGTCCTTTATTACTGTTAACGTTTTAAACTTTGGCTCTATTTTTTCTGCTTTTAAACACATAGCTGTTTAATCAGTTCATTTTGTCATAGGTAAAATGCTGTCCAAAAAACTGATAACATTAGTCTTTTAATTTATCACTTGTTTTGGTGTATATAGACAAAGACTCTTATTACAGTTTCTTGAGACTACAAAGAAAAAAGCAAGAATATTGTAAACATGCAAAGGCATACCAGTCAGACTGCCAAGGTAAAAATAGAACTGAAGGGGAAAATGTATAAACACTGCTGTAATTCTAACATTTAGTTATTAATTAGCACAGAGAAATCCCTTGCATTCCTATATGCTAACAATGAGAAAACAGAAAGAGAAATTAAAGAAAATACTTAGGAATAAATCTACATGAAGAAACAGAAGACCTATATATAGAAAACTATAAAACACTGATGAAAGAAATCAAAGATGACACAAATAGATGGAGAAATATACCATGCTCATGAATTGGAAGAATCAATATAGTGAAAATGAGCATACAACCCAAAACAATCTATAGATTCAATGCAATCCCTATCAAGCTACCAATGGTATTTTTCAGAGAACTAGAACAAATAATTTCACAATTTGTATGGAAATACAAAAAACCTCAAATAGCCAAAGCAATCTTGAGAAAGAAGAATGGAACTGGAGAAATCAACCTGTTTGACTTCAGACTGTACTACAAAGCCACAGTCATCAAGACAGTATGTTACTGGCACAAAGACAGAAATGTAGGTCAATGCAACAAAATAGAAAGCCCAGAGGTAAACCTATGCACCTATGGACACCTTATCTTTAACAAAGGAGGCAAGAGTATACAATGGAGAAAAGACAATCTCTTTAACAAGTGGTGCTGGGAAAACTGGTCAACCACTTGTAAAAGAATGAAACTAGAAGACTTTCTAACATCATACACAAAAATAAGCTCAAAATGGATTAAAGATCTAAATGTAAGACCAGAAACTATAAAACTCCTAGAGAAAAACATAGGCAAAACATTCTCTGTCATAAGTCACAGCAGGATCCTCTATGAACCACCTCCCAGACTAATGGAAATAAAAGCAAAAATATAATGTGTGACCTAATTAAACTTAAAAGCTTTTGCACAACGAAGGGTACTGTAAGCAAGGTGAAATGACAGCCTGCAGAATGGGAGAAAATAATAGCAAACGAAACAACTGACAAAGAATTAATCTCAAAAATATTCAAGCAGCCCATGCAGCTCAATTCTGGAAAAATAAACGACCCAATCAAAAAATGGGCCAAAGAACTAAACAGACCTTTCTCCAAAGAAGACATACAGATGGCTAACAAACACATGAAAAGATGCTCAACATCACTCATTATCAGAGAAATGCAAATCAAAACCACAATGAGGTACATCTCACCCCGGTCAGAATGGCTGCTATCAATCTCACCCCGGTCAGAATGGCTGCTATCAAAAAGTCTACAAACAATAAATGCTGGAGAGGGTGTGGAGAAAAGGGAACCCTCTTACACTGTTTGTGGGAATGCAAACTAGGCCAGCCACTATGGAGAACAGTGTGGAGATTCCTTAAAAAACGGGAAATAGAACTGCCATATGACCCAGCAATCCCACTGCTGTGCAAACACACTGAGGAAACCAGAATTGAAAGAGACACGTGTACCCCAATGTTCATCTCAGTACTGTTTACAATAGCTAGGACATGGAAGCAACCTAAATTCCCATTGTCAGAGGAATGGACAAGAAAGCTGTGGTACATATACACAAGGAAATATTACTCAGCTATTAAAAAGAATGCATTTGAATCATTTCTAATGCGGTGAATGAAACTGGAGCCTATTATAGAGAGTGAAGTAAGTCAGAAAGAAAAACACCAATACAGTATATTAATGCATATATATGGAATTTAGAAAGATGGTAATGATGACCCTATATGTGAGACAGCAAAAGAGACACAGAGATAAACAGACTTTTGGACTCTGGGAGAAGGCGAGGGTGGGATTATTTGAGAGAATAGCATTGAAACATATATATTGCTATATGTGAAGTAGATCGCCAGTCTAGATTTGATGCATGAGACACCTAGATTTGATGCTCATGGCCAGTGCACTGGGATAACCCTGAGGGATGGGATGGGGAGGGAGGTTGGAGGGGACTTCAGCATGGGGGACACATGTACACCCATGGCTGATTCATGTCAATGTATGGCAAAACCACTACAGTATTGTGAAGTAATGAGCCTCCAATTAAAATAAATAAATCAATTAAGAAATAAAAACATTTTTAGTGTTTTTGACATTAAAGAAGAAACATAGATATATTACAGTGACACAGAGATAACTTTCTTTATAACTTCCACTGTTTAAACAGTTTCACAGTGATGCCAGGCTAATGTGAAGCATTTTGAAAGCTTTGATTTTAGGCTACTTCCTCTTCCTACCACTTTTTTCTAAGCTTACAATGCTAAAGATAATCAAGGCTTAATCTCTGGGCTCATTTGAGGGGGACTTGTTGACAGTTAAGAGACATTAGGAAGAAAAACTCTCCTCAAAGTAGATCAAAGGAAACATATGACTGGGGAAAAATGAAAAAGAATAAAAGGAAGTGATTTAAAACCTAGGAGAAAAGTGTGCATCACCCAATTAACCTTTTCATATGTCCAACGATCTCACCTAGCTTCAAAGCCCACCAGTCAGCAACTGACAGTTGAGGATGCACTTTGTTCTTGAGAAGTGCAGCATGCCAAATGCTCACTGTTTTCAGAAGGTAGTCCCACTGTGCGAGGCAAAAGAGTGAGGGCAATGAGCCCCTCTAGCTTATTTTCTATGTTCCCAGCAATAGTGTAAGTCAGATGCCATCTTATGTTTCTGGAGTAATTTTAAGGGGCTAAAACATTCTGTACAGATGATATTTTATTATATTAATTCTCTTACCATCACCTACTTTCTTAATAGATACTGATACTAATGAGAAAATTACAAAAATAGTCATTAGCTATTAGTCACTAACACATGGTTTTAAGCACCCAGATTTCTTATTGGAAGGCTCTCTTTAAACTGTGCAGCTGTTAACCATGAACTGAAACTAAAGTTGTTTTTGAAGATCCTCTGTTACTCAGGCTTAGAGTGTTAATCCTGACTTAGTACCCATTCCTCCTGATCAAGTTTATTTTTGGACCTATCTTTACCTTTTGTAGGAAAAATTTAAAAGCCAGTACTCTTTAGCATAGACAATCAGAAAGAAAGACATAAAATGAGAAGGGAGGGAGAGAGGGAAAGCATTAAAAATATCATCCTTCTTTCCAAGAACTGGAAATTTAGGGTCTTGGAACAAGTGAAAGACTTGATCTCCAGCTTCTATTTCTGCCCTATCCTGTGTTTACCTGTTGACAAGTGTATGGCAGGTAGGCTCACCGCTTGAGTCTTTGCTTTACTAATTTAAGGTCTGCATATTTTCAGAGTTCCATGGAGAGGAAGGATGTCTAGGGACCTCTGAAAGGTATAGGACTTACCTTACCTAAAAAAAGAGAAAGATAAGCAGTGAGCCAGTTGGAGGTGGGAACAACATCTGCACTTGGATTCCAGCCTAACACACTATGTGTCTTACAGAGAGGAAATTATATTTGAGAATTTAAAAAGAAGAGATACTTTACTAAAATCACAGCAACATAGATAAAGTATAAGGCAATAAACCTTACTTGATTATGTCACAAATGTTTACTTCAAGATGGGAGAAGGGGTACTGTTTGAGCACACGACAGATGTCTGAACAGGAAGCCATGCTTATCTACATTTGGAATCAAGGGACAGTAGAACAGTAGGGAGCCCAGGCACAAATCATGATACCTTTGGCTTTGGCATCAGAATCTTCAGTAGCAGACATTGCTCCATGAAGTAGGGCCTGAGGAAAAGGGATGAAAATTCCTGTCTGGTTGCTCTTGAGAACAAAGTGAGAGGTGGCTTCTGGAATTACTTAGAAGGGGTTTGAGAAGCCTATATATATATATATATATATATATTTTTTTTTTTTTTAATTAAGCAAAGAGGAGCAGGACTAGAGAAATATTATTTTTGCCAGTGTTATTCTGGGTCTGTTTTATATTTCATGGCCTGGGCACACAAAGAGCATAAGATATTTAACTTATGTGCAGTTTTAAACGATGCTAATTTTATTTTACCTCTTTGGAGTCAGAGATTGAAATTCAATTCACAAAGATATATAACACAGTACCTGAATCTAGGCTTTATGGATTTAGAGAAAAAAATATTAACAGTAGTATTCTGGAAGGGACCCGGAAGTTTCATGATTATGAGTATAAATTTATTGACCCAGATTTCCTTCATTCTCACAAATGAGCATGAGTTTTTGGTAAAACTTTGGTTTTAGCTGTTCTGGCAAGAAGGAAAGAAGAAAAGGAGGGAGGGACAGAAAGGAAGGAGGACCAAGTTAGTCTTTTACTTAGTTGTTTGTTTGACATGCTCAATTAGTTTTGGACCACCTCAAATATTTTCAACGGATGTGACAGTTTAAGTCAAGGGAGTAAAACCACTTTGTTGGTCTTAATGGTCCCAGATGGACTTAATATCCCTGTGAATGGTAGAGTTTGCACATATATAATATATATATATATATATATATATATATATATATGAGCAGGGAATTTCCATATATATATATGGGAGCAGGGAATGGTTAGGAAAGCATGTGTAGAGACTGGTATGGGAGAAAGAAAATTCTAAACCCTCAAACCATCAACTAGTTCTTAGGTGCTACTGAAGAATGGAAAGAATAGGACCCTTACTTTCAGGATCTGCAGACATTTAGTGTCAAGTCTTGGACTAAATAAGCAGTGATGAGCTAAATTGATGTACATAATAAATGGAGGGGATCTGAAAGGAGAAAAAGCCTTCTAGAAGAGAGAAGGCTGGTCAGTGTCTAGTCTGTAGTAAAATATTCAAATTTGATAAAACTTAAAGTTCTGGTCCTCCAAACCTTTAGTACTCAACATGATAACCATGAGTGAGTGGGTTGGGAAAAATTGGAGAAAGGGAGAAATTCCAGATCTGGGCTTTCACAGAGCAGAAGGAAGAGAATGACTACAAGATAGAAGTCTTGGAATCCACTGGAAACTGAAAAAATTCAAACCCAAAAGTGGCAAGAAATTTTAGGTCCTAGAAATCATCAGGAGCAGAGGAAAGACATTAAAATTAACATTGAATTTTACTTAGACCTCAAAGGCAGGATGACCTCAGCTGCCTTCTTGGTCTTTCAAGCAGTACATCATTGGCAGTAGTGGAACCAAGTAGGCAGCCAACAGCCCAAAGAGATGGTATCCATTTGGCCCTGGTGCTAATAATTTAACTGCATGGAGATGATAACAGGAATTTAGCAGGGATCACAGTTTAAATCATTTCCCTATTTTATATCACTCAAAATATTTTTCTAAAAGTGTTTCAGTCCCAGAGAAGAGAAAGAGCAGTAATAATGTACACCCTATGACTACTGAGAGAAATCTAGCATCTCATATGACATGTACTTTTTCCTTGCCTGTAAAGAGGAATGAGATACCTTGGTGATGAAGATAAATGAGATCAACCACCATGTATCATTTATATCTCAAGTTACACTTTTTTTAAACAAGCCACATGGACCTGTTAAAATTGGAATTTAAACAGAACTGCAGGGAAATAATTATCTTAAGGTGAATTGCTGAGGAGGGAAATTACAGTTTGACACTGGGGGCTGGGTAGTTTATGAGTGTAGAATCATAGAAATAGTCTGCTCTGAACAAAAGAAGCATTTAGCTGCAGGTTCTATTATGTATTTGATATTACTGATCCTAGAAAAGTGAGGAATAAAAATTGAGCGTTTATACACACCAAGCTGAAGAAAGAGGCCTTTAAATTACCTTTCAGACTGTGAGTTTAATTGAATTTCTCCCATTTATTTTGGTATAATGACAGCAGGTTTTTGGGTGATGTCACCATTCTTTGAAAGCTGCTTTATTCTTCCCAATAGCACAGAACCTGCATTCTTCATTTTTAGAGAGCATTCCCAACAATAAGTAATGCTTGCTTGTAAATTGGAGTGCACCAGAGTCCTATTTAAAGGCCAGCCTCACTGACAGTCTTGCAGGATAGAAGGGGAGAATGTATGTTTTATGTTCATACAGCTTCTTGAGGAAATAGAGTATATATAGTGAAGTTATGATTACAGTTATGGTTAGGTTCATTTATTTGTCAAGTGCCAAGGAATACACGTGAAAAAGCAAAAAAAAAAAAAAAAGAAAAGAAAAGAAAATCAAGACAATATACTTGTTTCATAGATGATGTTACTATGAAATAAAAATTTGTATGAATCCCCAAGACAGATACATGCCATTATTTTTTATCAGTTGAGTATTATGTGAAGTTGTTTTATATTTTTTGATACATAAAGCTTTTCCCCATTGAAATAGTTGATTGTCTTTATCAGTTCAATGTAAAATATAGTGGATGTTTGCTCTTTAGAGAGGATGGTCCTTATAAAAACTTCCAGAATTAAAAAATATATATTGTTTATCTACTCCTGGATTTCCTGAAAGTCATATTTCCATTAAGCTACACATGCCTGCTAGGAAAGTTGACTTTTCACATGTTGCAAAGACTTTCTCTCTCATTTAATGAGCTACTTCTGTCCTAGCTGGAATAGTCATGCTAATTCTATCTGAATTTATTTAAACAAATACTTACATAGTACTACTGTAAACCCTTTATAAATATTAACTAACTTCAACCCTTATTATAACACTTTGAGAGATCATTATTCTCACTTTAGAGATGAGAAAAATATGCAGGTACTGCTGAGAATTTGCCAGAAATCAGTTTGATTAAAACTCAAGAAGTCTGGTTCCAAGCTCTATATGTTTAATAATTATGCTATGCCCAGGAGTTTATGGCACATAAACATTTCTTCTTATCAGTGATACGCTATTCTTTAAAAATTCTTTCCTGCAAAGATCTATCTGTTTCTTTGACTTTTTATTTACTTCTATCACCAATTTTAAAAACTAACTTTGATGTGGTAGTGGGGGATGGTGCATAAGTATTATTCCACATGTATAATTATGGTCATGTTTTCATTGCTCAGCTGCTGCCCAGGTGCCTTGATGGACTGCAAGACTCGCTCTGATATTCTGCCCTTTCAACACATGTAATCAAATTGTTTCTCATCAAAATTACAGATTACTGAATGCAAGGGACCAAGATCACTCTACAGTAGTCAAAACTATGAATGTTAAACCCATAAGTACCAAGATTTTATTACAGTCAGTGCTTAGGGCAAGCAAAGTGTTTCATTTTCTTAAATGCTTTCTGGCCATATGCACCCCAAAGGCAAACATGTACTATTTTCCTTTACATAATTCTACTACAGAAAAATATTTCAGGATGACTTTATTCCTTGGAAGATAGTACTCTGAAATCTCTTATAGGTAGATGTGAAGTATTTAATACATATTTCCAAGTAAATGTAGCCATTTATTTCTCTATCCCCTGTCTCTTCCCCCCTCACATTGCCTTGTTTGTTTTTGTTATACACTATATTTCTATTTATCTTAACTGAGGCCAAGAATTAATGTTATCTAACTCAATATATAACCTGATGAATTTCCCCAATTAAAAGCTAATTATTTTCACACCTAGGATTTTAGATTAGAAAGTCAGGAAGCAAACTTTTAAAATTTACAGTTTTTAAATGACATTCATGTGGACTTTTGATTTACATTGAGCAAAAGTTAACAAAAATGTATAAGGGAAGTGATCTGTTATATATGGTCAATGATCAATTGCTTTTTAAAATTTCCTTGCCAACTTTTCCATTCTCAATTTTTGTTTATTTCTCACAAAGATATTTTTATAACAGGAGACATATGTCTTTAAGAATATTTATGGAAAGGGTTACCTTACTTTATATTTGTACCATAGTTAGATTGTTTTAGGCTTTGCTGCATTGGACACTGTTTACCCACTGCTTCTGCAAATAGATTCAGTGAATTCCTTTACTTTAATCTTTTCCTTTTTAAAACTCTCTTAAAAGGCAGTGAGCAGAATGAGAGTTATAAATTACCCTCCAGCAAGTCAGTAGTTCTCTAGCATGTGACTCATTCAGGAACTTATTTAAAATGCAGGTTACTGGGTTCCAGCCTTGAAAAATCTGGTTCAAGTTGTTTCATTCTGGTTGTTTAGTCTTTGATAACCAGTGATTCTAATGCTTTTGCTCCATGGAAGACACTTGGCAAAATGTGTTTCATAGTGTCCAGTGCTAAGTCTTCTTCCCTTTATTTCCTAAAGAGGTTCCAATGTATGATATGATGGGTGACATCTACACTAAATGTCATGGGAGTAAGAAAAGAACAAATTGGTTTAATTTGAAATTATCTTCTGCCAATAGTCAAGAAATGACTATATCCAAAGTGCTACAGCCACTTTGGAAAACACAATGGAGTTTCTTCAAAAAATAAAAATAGAACTACTATGTGATCCAGAAATTCCATTTCTGGGCATATATATATTAAAAAAAAAAAACCACCAAAGCATGACATTGAAAAGATACATGGATCCCAAAGTTCATAGCAGCATTATTTACAATTGCAAAGATATGGAAGGAACTTAAGTGGCCATCAATAGATGAATAAAGAAGATGTGGCATGTGTATACATATATATATACATGTGTGTATATATATATATATACCTCCACTACATGTAATGGACTATCTCAGCCATAAAAAAGAATGAGATCATGCCATTTGCAGCAACATGGATAGACCTAGAGATTATCAAACTAAGTGAAGTAAGCCAGAGAAAGACAAATACAAGATGATATTGCTTATATGTAGAATCTTAAAATTAAAAAAAGGATACAAATGAACTTATTTACAAAACAGAAATAGATTCACAGACATAGAAAACAAACTTATGGTTACCAAAGGGAAGGGTGGAGAGGGATAAATTAGGAGTTTGAGGTTAAAATATATACACTATTATATATAAAATAGATAACCAATAAAGACCTACAGTATAACACAGGAAACTATACTGAACTTCTTGTAATAACCTATAATGAAAAAGAATATATATATTTATATATGTATAACTGGATCACTTTACTGTATACCTGAAACTAATGTAAATAAACTATGTTTCAATAATAAAAAGAATAATGAAATTTTGCCATTTGCAGCAACATGGATGTACTTGGAGGGCCTTATGCTAAGTTTAATAAGCCAGACAGAAAAAAGACAAATACTAGATAATATCACTTACATGTGGATTCTAAAAAATAGAGCAAACGAGTGAATATAACAAAAAAGAAGCAGACTCACAAATATAGAGAATAGAACTAGTGGTTCCCAGGGTGGAGTGGGCAATATAGGAGGATGGGAGTAGAAGGAACAAACTATTGGATGTAAGATAGGCTACAAGAATGTATTGTACAACATGGACAATTTAGTCAGCATCTTGTAATAACTATAAATGGAAAGTAGCCTTTAAAATTGCATAAAAATTTTTGAAAAAGAAAAGACTATATCTGTAGGCTTTTATCTTCCCCTGATCTCTGAATATAAGGGGACAGGGTAAAGTTTAGGTAGCAGTGAAAAGATCTCTTTTTTTGTGTGAATATTAGTATTAATATTGGAGGAGGAAATGGCAACCCACTCCAGTATTCTTGCCTGGAGAATCCCAGGGGCAGAGGAGCCTGGTGGGCTGCCTTCTATATGGTCGCACAAATCAAACACAACTGACGCAACTTAGCAGTAGCAGCAGCAGCAGCAACAGTATTAATATTACCCTTCCAAATAGTCTATGTGATTTTTTGCATTTTGATAATTCTTTAAGATAATGTTGTGGAATTGGGAGATTGGGATTGATATACATATACACTACTGATGTTATGTGTAAATTAGATAACTAATGAGAACATGCTGTATAGCACAGGGAAATCTACTTAATGCAATGTGGTGATCCAAATGGGAAGAAAGTAAAAAAGGGATGGGTTATATGTTTATGTGGAACTGATTCATTTTGCTGTATAGTAGAAACTGACATGGCATTATAAAGCAACTATACTCCAATAAAAATTAATTTAAAAAGCAAAACAAAAATCCAAGAAACTTCTCTTATTATATAGACTCTCTCTAGCTCTGAATCCCATGGACAGAGGAGCCTGGTGGGCTACAATCCATAGGGTGTCACAGAATCAGACAAAAATGAAGTGAGTTAGCATGCACGCATGCCAGAAAAAGATAACATTAAGTAAATATGTGTTGGTTATCAAGTATTTATTGAAAACACAACGTATCCTATCTGCAGATCACTGCCTGAAATAAAGACACATTTGGGACCATTTTGATCCCTACCTTCCCAAATTACATAGCAACACATCTAAGCACAACCCCAGAGAAATGAAGACATGGCCCAAATCTCCAAATGAAGGTTTCATAGGAATTTAGTTCAACCTGCTGATAGCATTCATAATACATAGTAGTTATTGTGACAGCAGTGACCCATGCTAACAAATGGCAAGTGTAAAGGGAGGATTAGGAAAGGAAAAGGATGCTTTGTCACAGGCTTGTTCAGTAGTTCAATCTAGAGTCTTAATACTGATTTAGCTTTTCTGCCTCAGTTCCTCTGCTTGCTTTGTGTGTGTGCATGCCCAGTCATGTCTGACTATTTGTGAACCCATGGACTGTAGCACATCAGGCTCCTCTGTCCATGGGATTATCCAGGCAAGAATCCTGGAGTAGGTTGCCAATTCCTCCTCCAAGAGATCTTCCCGACTCAGGGATCGAACCCAAGTTTCCTGCATTGGCAGGTGGATTCTTTACTACTGAACCACATGGGAAGCCCTCTGTGTTTCCTTTACAGTTAACTATTTTCCTAGAGTCCTTACTGGATTAGGAGTCAGAAATAATGAAGTAAAATGTTGGTTTTAAAAACATGATGCATAAATGCAATTTTGACTTGATCACATCAGTCATCATAAAATATTTATAAAACAATTTCATGATTTATTAATTGCTTTAAAAAATCCATGCCCTTCACCAAGTAAACTTTGTGTGATAAAACATACATTAAAACATTTTAATATTTTAGCAACAACAAACTTCATTACAAAAACAAAGACTAAACACCTGTTAGGACTGTAAGCCCAGGCCTCTCTAATTGGATAGGTATTCCTGGAACTCATTACTTGGTGCTCTGCTGATTGCTGCTCAGAATGCCAGGTCTCAATTTAAATTGGTTAGAAAATCCTGTCGTAGGGTTTCAAAACACTTGACCACTTCTGATCTTCTGTAATTATTCAGTTCAGTCATTCAGTCATGTCTGACTCTTTGCGACCCCATGAATTGCAGCACACCAGGCCTCCCTGTCCATCACCAACTCCCGGAGTTCACTCAGACTCACGTCCATCGAGTCAGTGATGCCATCCAGCCATCTCATCCTCTGTCATCCCCTTCTCCTCCTGCCCCCAATCCTCCCAGCATCAAAGACTTTTCCAATGAGTCAACTCTTCGCATGAAGTAGCCAAAGTACTGGAGTTTCAGCCTTAGCATCATTCCTTCCAAAGAAATCCCAGGGCTGATCTCCCTCAGAATGGACTGGTTGGATCTCTTTGCAGTCCAAGGAACTCTCAAGAGTCTTCTCCAACACCACAGTTCAAAAGCATCAATTCTTTGGTGCTCAGCTTTCTTCACAGTCCAACTCTCACATCCATACATGACCACTGGAAAAACCATAGCCTTGACTAGACGGACCTTTGTTAGCAAAGTAATGTCTCTACTTTTGAATATGATATCTAGGTTGGTCATAACTTTTCTTCCAAGGAATAAGCATCTTTTAATTTCATGGCTGCAGTCACCATCTGCAGTGATTTTGGAGCCCCCAAAAAGAAAGTCTGACACTGTTTCCCCATCTATTTCTCATGAAGTGATGGGACCAGATGCCATGATCTTCATTTTCTGAATGTTGAGCTTTAAGCCAAATTTTTCACTCTCCACTTTCACTTTCATCAAGAAGCTTTTTAGTTCCTCTTCACTTTATGCCATAAGGGTGGTTTCATCTGTATATCTTAGGTTATTGATATTTCTCCCAGCAATCTTGATTCCAGCTTTTGCTTCTTCCAGCCCAGGGTTTCTCATGATGTACTCTGCCTATAAGTTAAATAAGCAGGGTGACAATATACAGCCTTGACATACTCCTTTTCCTATTTGGAATCAGTCTGTTGTTCCATGTCCAGTTCTAACTGTTGCTTTCTGACCTGCATACAGATTTCTCAAGAGGCAGGTCAGGTGGTCTGGTATTCCCATCTCTTTAAGAATTTCCACATTTTATTGTGATCCATGCAGTCAAAGGCTTCGGCATAGTCAATAAAGCAGAAATAGATGATTTTCTGGAACTCTCTTGCTTTTTCAATGATCCAGCAAATGTTGGCAATTTGATCTCTGGTTCCTCTGCCTTTTCTAAAACCAGCTTGAACATCAGGAAGTTCACGGTTCACGTATTGCTGAAGTCTGGCTTGGAGAATTTTGAGCATTACTTTACTAAAATGTGAGATGAGTGCAGTTGTGTGGTAGTTTGAGCATTCTTTGGCATTGCTTTTCTTTGGGATTGGAATGAAAACTGAGCTTTTCTTGTCCTGTGGCCACTGGTGAGTTTTCCAAACTTGCTGGCATATTGAGTGCAGCACTTTCACAGCATCATCTTTCAGGATTTGAAAAAGCTCAACTGGAATGCCATCACCTCCACTAGCTTTGTTCGTAGTGATGCTTTCTAAGGCCCGCTTAACTTCACATCCAGGATGTCTGGCTCTATGTGAGTGATCACACCGTCGTGATTATCTTGGTCTTGAAGATCTTTTTTGTACAATTCTTCTGTGTATTCTGGCCACCTCTTCTTAATATCTTCTGCTTCTGTTAGGTCCATACCATTTCTGTTCTTTATCGAGCCCATCTTTGCATGAAATGTTCCCTTGGTATCTCTAATTTTCTTGAAGAGATCTCTAGTCTTTGCCATTCTGTTCTTTTCCTCCATTTCTTTGCATTGATTTCTGAGGAAGGCTTTCTTATCTTTTCTTGCTATTTTTTGGAACTCTGTGTTTAAATGGGTATGTCTTTCCTTTTCTCCTTTGCTTTTCACTTCTCTTCTTTTCACAGCTATTTGTAAGGCCTCCTCAGACAGCCATTTTGCTTTTTTTGCATTTCTTTTCCATGGAGATGGTCTTTATCCCTGTCTCCTGTACAATGTCATGAACCTCCATCCATAGGTCATCAGGCACCCTATGTATCAGATCTAGTTCCTTAAATCTATTTCTCACTTCCACTGTATAATCATAAGGGATTTGATTTAGGTCATAACTGAATGGTCTGGTGGTTTTCCCTACTTTCTTCAATTTAAGTCTGAATTTGGTAACAAGGAGTTTATGATCTGAGCCACAGTCAGCTCCTGGTCTTGTTTTTGTTGATTGTATACAGCTTCTCCATCTTTGTAAGTATTAGACTTTCATAATTAACTGAACATTTTTTAAAAAAGCATATACTGTGGGTCATGAATAAAGCTAGGAATTTGTGAGTGGATCAAAGCAAATCCATCAACAGTATTGGAACTGCAACTCAAAGTGTGAGTCCTGACAATGGTAGTCCTGTAATGTCATCCTGTTTATGAGGATAATACAGCACCAAGAGCCCTCCCTCACATAGATGGGTATTCTATGTGAATCAAAAGATGATTCATCCATCTTTCGTCACTAGCCAGTTCAGTGACCTTGGATGACTCACTCAACTTCCCTATATGAGGGCCCATTTGGTAATCATTTTTAGGTACTTTCAAAAGTTCTATAAAAATATTCCCATTGCCTATGGAAAATGTGTCAGTTTATTATGGCCTACATACTTAGAAGTTTGCTAGGAATTCTGGACCAGGAGAAGACATGGAAAGTATAGGAAAAATAACAAGGAAGCTGTAAAACAATAAAACTCAGTAAAATCATGATTGTAGAGACCCAGAGACCTTGTGAAATTCTCCTTTAAAGTTTGTTAGATTTCTGTTAAGACACAAAAAAATCTTTAATTGAAGAAATAATTCATGTCATCATGGTGTCCACTATATGCTTGATATTTAGCAAATTCTAGAGCTCAACTCTTGAGATAGCTAATTAGTTTTCTGTTTTACCTAGTATGTAGCACTGCAGTAATGACCTCCTAGAAGTGTAATTTTGGGGTTAACAAGACTAACATAAAAATTTTTAGCTCCTGCTCATCCTTGCTGGTGTTTCATAACCTACAGTAGAACTTCAGTGTTCTATTTTAAGACTTTAATCTCTGGCAAAATTCAAATCCTCTCAAGATTTAGCATGCATGAGTTTCTGATGCTTCCTGAGAAAAGTCTCTAAAGTAGGAAGAAAGAAAGAAGCTCTTTCTTAAGAGTGTCTAATATAAAAGAAAGTGACCAGTGATCAGAATGGGGGAGTGGTGTGAAATCACTGAGAATTCCAAACTGGGGAGAAAAAATACAAAGTAATGACTACCTGATGAGAAAGGAAAATAGTATGATGGGAAAGGTGATGTATGTAGGAATAAAAAATAGACTCAAAGACTCATTCCCTACTATGTAAAGTTTCCTAAAGCCCTCTGCCTTCATACTATAAAAAGAATAGCATTCTAAATATGGCTCCTTAACTTACATTTCTCAGTTTTGTCCCATTCCATGTTTTTTTCTGTTAAGAAAAGAAAGGAAAAGAAATGGAGGTGGCAGAAGTTCAACCAAAACTATTAATTAGCCAGAAAGAAGAGAATATTATTCTATATTGAGCATAATGTTAAAAATACTAATTTACTGAATGCACACTTATCAATTGCTTATATACAAATGGGAAAGACAAGCAATAAACACATGCAAAAGTAAATATATTAAATACTAAGAGGATAGAAATGAGTGCTAGGAAGAAAAGTACAGAAGAGGGATAAGAAAGTTGAGGGAACTGGGGCATGATTGTTGTTGTTGGGGTTATTTTATATGGATTTACAGAGAGGGTTCTAAAATAAACTGATATCAGGGCCTAGCATCAAACAAAGTAAGGGAAGGAGCTGTGTTGATAGGTGACTAAAGAGATTTCCAGTTAGAGAGAGCTGTAAAGTGCAAAGGCTCTGAGGCAAGAATATGCTTAGTATGTTCAAAAAATGAAAAGGAGGCCAGTATGAGTGGAGTGATGTGGTGGAGAATGGAAGTGAGAGTAAATGAGGTTCATGAAGCAACAGCGTCCTGGTCACTCATACCTTGAGGTAAGTGTAATGACTTAGGCTTTACTTTAAATGGGATGGGAAATAATTGGAGGGTACTGAGTAGCAATCTGATGGCTTTGCTGGGCAAAGAAAGATGTGTGCCAAGAAACTTACTGACTGATTTGGATTAGGATCAGGGTGGATCAATGGAGGTGGTAAGAATTGGTTAAAAAAAAAAAGTTCATATGTTTCATCACAAATTCATTCATTAAAACAAATATTAGTGACAGAAGTCACAGATCATGTTCCATGCTGGAGAGATAACAAACAGAACAAAGTCCATGCCTGCTAGCAGTAAACTCATGACTTAATAGGGGCAAACAGGTGAACACCTGCTTTTAATGCCTGGTAAGATAATTGAATCTAATAGAAAGGAAGAGTTATTACTCTTGCTTAGAAAGTGGGAAGCATCAGCAAAGACTATCCAGAAGGAAAGATTTATGAGTTGGGTAGTGAAGGAGGAGCACATGTAGCAGGAGATTAAAGGAAGGAAAAGAGAAGGCCTTCCACATAAAGGGAACAGTATAGACAGAGGTGCAGAGACACAAATAGCATGGAATATTCAGGGACTGTGAATATGACAGTTGCATTTTTTCAAGTCAGAGTGATAGTAGGTAAAGCCAGGGAGTAGTGGGGCAAGAATTTGTGTAGCATCACAAGTATTTGCATATGGTCAGCCAGATTATGGGGAATCACTGAAAGATCTTATGCAGGAAGTAGAATCAGCTTTATATTCTGGAAATGTAAAATTTTCATTAATAGGAGCATTTCCTTTCAACTTTTATTATACAGTTATATTTCTGTAATAGAGCAGTATATAGTAAAACTATTGTATAACTTCTTCAAACATGATAATAAGCAATCATTTATTGAACACTTACTCTGTTAGGTATGGAGCAGAGGGCATTGCTCACATTAATTCATTAGATTTTGACTAATGCCTGTTGAGGTAACTATTGTTATGACTCTCTTTCAGAGGTAGGAAAGCTAGTGCTTTGAGAGGTTCGGGAACTCATCCAAACTGATAGGTGTGAGTTGGGCTGGGCTTTCAGTCCAGTGTCGTAGGCTCTCCTCTAACCCACTTCAGATACTGGTTTGATGTTCTTGAAAGGACAACAGAAGTTACTAGGAATAGGTCTCTTCTAAAGACTGATCTCATTAAATCAACTCTCTTTATAATAGGCTAACCTAAATTATAATTTATTAATTTAATTATGTATGTTGCAAAGAATAGAAGGACATGAATAATGTTCTACGAGCTGGGAATGAATGAATTCAGTGTTAGAATGATTTATAGTAGAGTTGCTCGTAGGTTTAATTTCAGTTTTAATGATTCATTAAGGTAGAGAAAAGAAAGAAAAGCTAATTTCAAAATATTATTTAGACCTTAAGAACAAGTTATCATTTACAGTACCATATCTGAGACAAGATGCATCCTTCATAATATAGACAAGTTTTCACAATGTACCAGTCTCTTAAAAGTTACTAGTGTATGTTGCTGTCTGATCTTTACTATAGTATATACTACAATTAAATTATTTGTAAACTCATTCTGCTGTTGTATGTTATTCTTGAAGGGGTTATCTCAGTCCTTTCAAGGTTTCAGCTGGTTCAGCAGATCTGTCCAAGGATCAAAATCTTCAGTACTCTAAAAAGGGAAAGTTTTTATCTGGCTCAATGCCCTGTGCTATTCAGACATCAGCAGTAGTTTGCTATGTCACTCCTCATTGGTCTGAAGTTAAAACTGCTTTTGTGGAGGTGGTTGGTCAGGATCTCTTGTAATTGTTCTCTTCTCTAGTATTATGGAGATGGAGCATATACACTATCTTCCCTGCTTACTTTATCATGCTTCATATCCAACAGCACAGCAAACAACTGATTAGATGACCTACTTAAGTGTGCCAGCATGAATTCACACACTTCTAGTACTTAAGATGTGTGATTCTTTGACTCTTCTTCTGTGGTCCAGCTTTTTATACAATTTTTCCTTACATTTTCAGTATTTCCTTTTTGAGTGGATTTATTAGCTCTAAATACTTTGTTCAATAGCTTAAAGTAAGAAGTGATAAAGTGGGTACCTAGGCTGTGAAGGTGAATTTAAGATGATCACTAAAGGAGAAAAAGAAAGATATACCCATATGAATGCAGAGTTCCAAAGAATAGCAATGAGAGATAAGAAAGCCTTCCCAAGTGAACAATGCAAAGAAATAGAGGAAAACAATAGAATGGGAAAGACTAGAGATCTCTTCAAGAAAATTAGAGATACCAAGGGAATGTTGCATGCAAAGATGGGTACAGTCAAGGACAGAAATGGTATGGACCTAAAAGAAGCAGAAGATATTAAAAAGAGGTGGCAAGAACACACAGAAGAACTATACAAAAAAGATCTTAATGACCCAGGTAACCATGACGGTGTGATCACTCACCTAGGGCAAGACATCTTGGAGTGTAAAATTAAGTGGGCCTTAAGAAATATCACTATGAACAAAGATAGTGGAGGTGATGGAATTCCAGTTGAGCTATTTCAAATCCAAAAAGATGATGCTGTGAAAGTGTTGCCCTCAATATGCCAGCAAATTTGGAAAAGTCAGCAGTGGCCACAGGACTGCAAAAGGTCAGTTTACATTCCAATCCCAAGGAAAGGGCAGTGCTAAAGAATGTTTAAGTTCAGCTCAGTTCAGTTGATCAGTTGTGTCCGACTCTTTGTGACCCCATGGACTGCAGCACACCAGGCCTCCCTGCCCATCACCAACTCCCAGAGTTTACCCAAATTCATGTCCATGAGTCGGTGATACCATCCAACCATCTCATCCTCTGTCATCCCCTTCTCCTCCTGCCCTCATTCTTTCCCAGCATCAGGGTCTTTTCAAATGAATCAGCTCTTCACATCAGGTGGCCAAAGTCTTGGAGTTTCAGCTTCAACATCAGTCCTTCCAATGAATACCAAGACTGATATCCTTTAGGATGAACTTGTTGGATCTCCTTGCAGTCCAAGGGACTCTCAAGAGTCTTCTCCAACACCACAGTTCAAAAGCATCAATTCTTCAGCACTCAGACTTCTTTAAAGTCCAACTCTCATATCCATACATGACTACTGGAAAAACCATAGCTTTGACTAGACAGAACTTTGTTGGCAAAGTAATGTCTCTGCTTTTTAATAAGCTGTCTAGGTTGGTCATACCTTTTCTTCCAAGGAAGAAGTGTCTTCTAATTTCATGGAAGCAGTCACCATCTGCAGTAATTTTGGAGCCCCCTGCCCCCAGTTAAAGTCAGTCACTCTTTCCACTGGTTCCCCATCTATTTCCCATGAAGTGATGGGACTGGATGCCATTATCTTAGTTTTCTGAATGTTGAGCTTAAAGCCAACTTTTTCACCATCCTCTTTCACTTTCATGAAGAGGCTCTTTAGTTCTTCTTCACTTTCTGCCATAAGGATGGTGTCATCTGCCTATCTGAGGTTATTGATATTTCTTCCAGCAAACTTGATTCCAACTTGTGCTTCATCCAGCCCAGCATTTCTCATGATGTACTCTGTATATAAGTTAAATAAGCAGGGTTACGATATACACCCTTGACATAGTCCTTTCCCAATTCTGAACCAGTCCATTGATCCATGTCCAGTTCTAACTGTTGCTTCCTGACCTGCATATAGGTTTTTCAAGAGGCAGGTCAGGTGGTCTGGTATTCCCATCTCTTTCAGAATTTTCCATAGTTTATTGTTATCCACACAGTCAAAGGCTTTGGCATAGTCAATAAAGCAGAAATAGATGTTTTTCTGGAACTCTCTTGCTTTTTCAATGATACAGTGGGTGTTGGCAATTTGATTTCTGGTTCCTCTGCCTTTTCTAAAACCAGCTTGAACATCTGAAAGTTCATGGTTCACGTATTGCTGAAGTATGGCTTGGAGAATTTTGAGCATTACTTTACTAGCGTGTGAGATGAGTGCAATAGTGTGGTAGTTTGAGCATTCTTTGGCATTGCCTTTCTTTGTGATTGGAATGAAAACTGACCTTTTCCAGTCCTGTGGCCACTGATGAGTTTTCCAAATTTGTTGGCATATTGAGTGCAGCACTTTTACAACATCATCTTTTAGGATTTGAAATAGCTCAACTAGAATCCTATCAGAGAAGGCATTGGCAACCAACTCCAGTACTCTTGCCTGGGAAGTCCCATGTATGGAGGAGCCTGGTGGGCTGCAGTCCATGGGGTCGCAAAGAGTCGGTTGTTACTGAGTGACTTCACTTTCACTTTTCACTTTCATGCATTGGAGAAGGAAATGGCAACCCACTCCAGTGTTCTTGCCAGGGGAAATCCCAGGGATGGGGGAAGCCTCTTGGGCTGTCATCTATGGGGTCACACAGAGTCGGACACCACAGAAGCGACTTATCAGCAGCAGAATCCCATCTCTTCCACTAGCTTTGTTTGTAGTGATGCTTCCTAAGGCCCACTTGACTTCACATTCCAGGATGTCTGGCTCTAAGTGAGTGATCACACCATCGTGGTTATCTGGGTCATGAAGATCATTTTTGTATAGTTCTTCTGTGTATTCTTACCACCTCTTCTTAATATCTTCTGCTTCTGTTAGATCTATACCATTTCTGTCCTTTATTGAGCCCATCTTTGCATGAAATGTTCCCTTGGTAACTCTAATTTTCTTGAAGAGGTCTCTAGTCTTTCCCATTCTATTATTTTCCTCTATTTCTTTGCAGTGATCACCTAAGAAGGGTTTCTTATCTCTCCTTGTTATTCTTTGGAACTCTGCATTCAAATGGGTATGTCTTTCCTTTTCTCCTTTGTTTTTTTGCTTGCCTTCTTTTCACAGCTATTTGTAAGGCCTTGTCAGACAGCCATTTTGCTTTTTTGCATTTGTTTTTCTTGGGGATGGTCTTGCTCCCTGTCTCCTGTACAATGTTATGAACCTCCATCCATAATTCATCAGGCACTCTATCAGATCTAGTCCCTTAAGTCTATTTCTCACTTCCACTGTATAATCATAAGGGATTTGATTATACCTGAATGGTCTAGCATTTTCCCCACCTTCTTCCATTTAAGTCTGAATTTGGTAAGAATGTTCAAACTACTGCACAAATGTACTCATTTCACAATCTAGCAAGGTAATAGTAAAAATTCTCCAAGCTAAGCTTCAACAGTACATGAACTGAGAACTTCCAGATGTTCAAGCTGGATTTATAAAAGGCAGAGGAACCAGAGAACAAATTGCCAACATTCATTGGATCATAGAAAAAGCAAGAGAGTTCCAGATAAACATCTATTTCTGCTTCATTGAGTACACTAAAGCCTTTGACTGTGTGTATCACAACAAACTATGAAAATTCTTAAAGAGATGGGAATAACAGACCACCTTACCTGCCTCCTGAGAAACCTTTATGAAGGTCAAGAAGCAACAGTTAGAACTGGATATGGAACAATGGACTGGTTCCAAATAGGGAACGGAGTACGTCAAGGCTGTGTATTGTCACCCTGCTATTTAACTTATATGCAGAGTACATCATTTGAAATACCTAGCTGGATGAAGCACAACCTGGAATCAAGATTACCAGGAGAAATATCAATAACCTCAGATATGCAGAGACACCACCCTTATGGCAGAGAGTGAAGAGGAACTAAAGAGCCTCTTGATGACAGTGAAAGTGAAAAAGCTGGCTTAAAACTTAGTGTCCAAAAAACAAAGATTATGGCATTTGGTTATCACTTCATGGCAAATAGAGGGGGAAACAGTGGAAACAGTGATAGAGTTTATTTTCTTTGTCTCCAAAATCACTGCAGATAGTGACTACAGCCATGAAATTAAAAAACACTTGCTCCTTAGAAGAAAAGCTACGACCAACTTAGACAGGATATTAAAAATAAAAGACATTAGTTTGCTGACAGTGGTCTGTATAATCAAAGCTAAGGTTTTTCTCGTAGTCATGTGTGTATGTGAGACCATTCCTCATCAACTGAAGAATTAATGCTTTAGAACTAGGGTATGAGAGAAGACTCTTGAGAATTCCTTAAACTGCAAGGAGATCAAACCAGTCAATCCTAAAGGAAATCAGTCATGAATATTCATTGAAAGGGCTGATGCTGAAGCTCCAATACTTTGGCTACCTGATGCAAAGAGCTGACTCATTAGAAAAGACCCTGATGCTGGGAAAGATTGAAGGCAGGAGAAGGGGACAACAGAGGATGAGATGGCTGGAGAGCATCACTGACTCAACAGACATGAGTTTGAGCAAGCTCTGGGAGGTGGTGAAGGACAGGGAAGCCTGGCATGCTGCAGTCCATGGGGTCGCAAGGAATCAGACATGACTGGGTGGCTGAACAACAAATTAACACAATACAAAAACCCATACTAATTCAAGGACACAACAAAATGCAGTATGCCAGAACAGTATCAGGGACACTGAGCATGTCAGTTCTTACAACTTGGAGCAGTTGAAGGAAGAAAGGGACAGGAGGAAATAAATTAATGATTTTTTGGCTTATCTTGATTACTATTAGAATGAGAGGATAGGAAGCATAAGAGATTGAGTTAAGGTATACTGCGCAGGAAAAAAAAAATAAGCTATGAACAACATTATATATATGCTAAACAGAAGGTATGTAGCAGTCTGGAGACTTGAATTAGGGTTTTGGTTCCATAGAAGATGCTGTTGATGCCCTACTCAATATTCTGTTACTGGACTGGTGCACTACCTGTCAATTTCAGAGTTGGATACACATAGCTCACAGCAGGCCTCCAAGAGATGGCCCACCTGGGAAGTTATTCCTATTTCCTACCTCTAGGTAGCCTACATCCGATGACTAATGGATGCAAAACTCCAGCTGCTTTGCCTGAGTTGGGATCAGTTCTGCAAAGTGCTTACTGCTCCAGCACCATCATGGATCAGGAGAAGGTTAGGCTTACCTGTGATTTATCCTTGCTGGGCTCTTTCCCTTTCCTGCATCCCTCATTCAGTTCAAATGTCTTCTGAGATCACTCCCTCAGTAAACTTCATTCATCCTGACACTTTGTCTAAGGCTTTGCTCCTTGGAAGGCCACCTGAATGTGGTTAGCTTACCAATTAGCTTTAGCGTATATAGCAGGTGCCTGATCCCTATTAGCCTTGGTGTTCTCACTAGTGAAATGAGAAGACTCATGATAACTTTGTTTCCTTCCAGCTCCAAAAGTTTCTTTTCAGGGGAAGCAGAAGAATTGGGTCTTTTCTCTCAGCATTCTTTTCTGATCCAGATGTTCTGTGTATTCTGAGCATCTTTGATCTTTGAAGCAGATTGGTAATAACTAAGTTGTCATTTAATTCTAATTTTCTTCCTTAGTTCTTTTCTTCTGCCTTTGAATGTACACCCTCTGGAGTGGAGAGGACCATATCTTAAAGCACTGTGATCATGAATGTATTGATAATTCCTTTTTCCTGGAGTTTGTCAATAACATTGGCCCTATTAGTAGGGAGGAGGCAAGGGATCTCATCTCAGCTGTTCTTTAACTCTGGAGAGTTATTGAAAAAATAATTCATTTTTTTATCCTATATAATCATTAAATAATGCACAAATGGAAATACTCATGGAAAGCAGTATAGTTGTTGATCTGAATTAGCATCCACATAAAGGATCATAAAATATTAGAAGAATATTCTTAGAAGAATAGAAAACCCTCTGTATGATTTCCTGCCAAGTTCTATATTGTCTGGTTAAAATCACACCACAAGAGGAAGGGGTTCAAGATGGTAGCACAGGAAGATGTTGAGCTCTCCTCTTCCCACATACACAGTGAATCTACAACTACATATGGAGTAATTTTCTCTGAAGGGGACCCGAAAACTGGATGAACAGTTTCTTCAACAAAGGGTAAAAGGAGAGTATTGAGATGAATTGGAAAAACAGAGAGATGGCCATGCCAAGGGAAAAAATAACACATCCCAGCTGTGGTAATCCACAATAGGAAGGATCACAAAGGTACAGTTATTATCCCCAATGAGTGAGAGATCTGACCTCTACATCAGATACCTCAACCCTTACATCCAGCATAGGAGAGAAGGGTCCAGAAAGCACCTAGGTTTGAAAACCAATGGGGGATCTGTATAAGAAACTAGAACTATAGCAAATGTAAAACTTGCTCTTAAGGGGCTTATATGCAAACTCACTTGACTCAAAAGCTTGCTCAAAAACACCAGATTGAAAACACCTGGACCCTCAGTGAAGAGGACCCACTTACTAATGTTGAAGCATCTGGCAGAGAGGCAGGAACAAGTTGACATTCTCCCTGGGGTCTAAGACATTGGCAGAAACAGTTTTTGTGATATCAGTCTACCTTGCTAGGGCTAGAGATATTATGTTAAGTGAAATAATTCAGATGAAGAAAGACAAATGCTTTATGATTTTACTCATACTCTTTTTAGATTCCACAATGAAATCTAAAAAGAGCAACAAAACAAAGTCAACCAACAAAGAAAATAGCACAGAAACAATTTTGTAGATTCAGAAAAGAGATTATTGATTACCACAGGGGCAGGAGGTGAGAGAGGGTATGCAAAATGGGTGAAGGAGAGAGAGTCAACTATGGTGATAGATGTAACTAGACTGGTGGTGGTGACCACACTAGTGTATACAGATGTTAAACTACAAGCTGTATGCCTGAAACTTACATAACAAAAGAATAATAATGAATGAAATATAACCATGGCTTAAGATACAATAAGTTCAGTTCAAATCCTTGTCAACCAGAGCCCATTCTAATGAAAAGTATGAACATGTGTCAATGTATGACATCACGTCTGATTTTAATAGCCTCCAAAAAAGAGTTTTGAGAGTAAAATTGTGATAGCTCCAAACAATCTGTGGCAATACAACTACTTTGATATCTAATGGGAAATTTGCAGAGATCTCTGGCATAGGATATTCAGAATATATAGTTTCTTTTTAGATAACAAGAATGAGACACAACTGTATATATCTGGCCCTCCGAAGTACTAGGGAATCATCCTTATAGGTGGCTAATAATGGATACTGGAGTGGGTAGCCTTTCCCTTCTCCAGTGGATCTTCCCAAGCCATTGATAGAACCCAGGTCCCAGGGATTGAACCCAGGTCTCTTTTTTACCAGCTGGGTCACAAGAGAAGCCCAAACAAACAGGACCATCATATGATGCATTGACTGGGAATCGAACCTGGGTCTCCTGCATGGGAGGCAAGAATTCTACCACTGAACCACTAATGCCCCTATGGAGGGACCCTCCAAAACACACCTGAGGTCCTGAATAACAAGTGATGTCTGAGATGACTCAGTTGAATGGAATAGCAATTTCTTCAATCCTTAGGGGCTTCCCTGGTAGCTCAGATGGTAAAGTGTTTGCCTACCATGTGGGAGACCCAGGTTCGATCCTCGGGTCAGGAAGATCCCCTGGAGAAGGAAATGGCAACCCACTCCAGTATTCTTGCCTGGAAAATCCCACGGACTGAGGATCCTGGTAGGCTACAGTCCATGGGGTTGCAAAGAGTTGGACATGACTGAGTGACTTCATTTTCACTTAAGGCAATATAATAGACATAATACATACATACTTAAAAATAATACATGGTTTGTACATGCATACAAACTCCTCTTTGGGGTGGTAAATTAAAAATGTCTAAATTTCTTTGAAGCTTCATAGGCTTTAACAAGTAGAAGAATATCTTATTGCCTCCTTGCAAGTCATGCATATTTACATATTTGATTCTTGTTAACTATTACTGCTGTAACTGCTTCTGGACTAAAAGCTTAATAAAATATGAATGTGCATATAGCATGTGATGATTTCTCTCTATTTGCCTTTCTTACCTATCCCTAATTCTCTTTCTACCTTATGCCTGAGACTGCAGAACTCTGTAGCAAAGTTACCAAGGCTCCTTGCCTTTAGAGTTCCAGGTGAAGTGGGTCAATGGGAGGCACTGATGGGTGTGAGAAGAGAGAGACTGGGCATTAGCTTCCCCTGGTTCCTTTCCTTTGGGTCTCCAATCTGCAGAGGCTGCCTAACCTATAACTTGCAGTGAGCAACCCCTCTTGCATGGCTACAGCTCCTGTTTTTAGACTTGTAACATCATTTCTCCCCTTACACTGCAGGTGGTGGCTTCTTACTGTTGTTAGCTTCTGGATACCCACTCCTGTATAAATACTCCTTTACATATGTACTCAGCAATCCTTCTTGAATGTGCTTGTTTCTTGTTAATATGTGAATTATCCTTCTTTTTCATATTATTAATATATCAAACTAAAATCAGGAACTCTTAAGCTTTTTTCAAATGCCCATTTATAGAGACAGGGATCAAGATGAAGATCATAGAAGAAGAGAGGAATAGTTTATCACAAGTAAATATGTTTGAGTAGAGAATCATTCTGCCCTTTTTACCAGATACACTCCCTTGCTTGTCCAACCTTCCTACATCCTCACTCTTTCTCCAATACACAGAGCAATCCTCTGCCTCAAGTCTTTGTATTTGCTGTTTTCTGCAGATATTCCTCTGAAATATCTGACAGAAGTGTTTAATTTGCCTCTTCACTTCCTCAGGACAATGCCCCAAAGTCCTATTTTTATAGAGGCCTTCTTTGTTCATCTCAGTTAAAATCACAACTCCTGATTCCATTGCTGTACCCTACTTAATTTTAATTACTAGGCTTATTTCCAAGTGGCATTATTTATCTCTGTGTTTATAGTCTGTCTCTTCTCGCTAGAATATTGTTTCTATGGGACTTTTTTAGCATCGGAATCTTCCCCAGTGGCTTAGCAGTAAGGACTCTGCCTGCGGTGCGGGAGCTGCAGGAGACATGAGTTCAGTCCCTGGGGTGGGGGCATCCCCTGGGTTGGGAAGACCCACTTCAGTATTCTTGCCTGGATAATTCCATGGACAGAGGAACCTGGCAGGCTACAGTCTGTGAGGTCGCAAAGAGTCAGACGTGGCTGAGCACATGCACACATTTTTAGCATCTAGCACAGTTTCTGGCATGTATTAGTAGCTCCATTTTTTTTTTTTTTTGGCATGAGTGGATAAGAAGAAAGCCAGTGAAAGATCAAGTGAGCATCTATATGTGTGTGTTAGTGGCTCAGTTGTGTCTGACTCTTTGCAACCCCACAAACTGTAGCCCTCCAGACTTCTCTGTCCATGGAATTCTCCAGGCAAGAATACTGGAGTGGATTGTCATTCCCTTCTCCAGGAGATCTTCCTGATCCAGGGATCGAACCCTGGTCTCCTGCATCACAGGAAGATTCTTTACCTATACTCCTTTCAATATGGATACATCATAAGGACTAATTCATCTACAAGTTACTTAGAATTCTTTAAAAAGAGGAGACAGAAAACAAAACAAAACAAACTCAATTGCAATTAAAATTTCACCAGCATACATCATGGAAGCTCTTTTAACTTGTAGATGAAGTAAACTGTAGGTTAAGTTTTTCAAGCAACTTAAAAATTATTATTTCATTATATTTCTATACATTCTTCTGAGTAAATATGAAGAACAACAACCAAAATAATTCACTATCTCTAGTTCAGGGCTAATTTATACTGAGGGTAATGATATGAAGTGTAGAGAGAAGGATATAACCTAGAATTCTGATTTTGACTAACAAGTAGAATTTCCTCTTTTCTCAATAGTGTAAATAATTGGTGGATTTGGGGAAATTTGGAGGAGCTCAGAAACAGAAACCAGATGAAAATCATAGGGTGCTATAACTATAACACATGATGACTCCATCAGACAGATGTGAGTCTACTTGATTTTTAAGCATTCTGTGCAAGAGTCACCATTTTTAGAATTATTTTTTCCACTTAAGTGTTGAAGATTCTTGCTTCCAAAATGTTTTTCCTAACATTTGCCTACATTTCCTACAACACTCACTGCTCACTTCATCCTTTGTTCAGGAAGTGTTTGTAAAAACGTTGGTCACTATCCATGGTAAAGTAACTCTATCTAGTGAGATCTTTTATTTACCTTATTTACCTACATTTATCATTTAACCAAAATATAACCCATCGTACTTAGTGAGTATTCAAACAATCATTTGCTGAAAGTCGAGTTCACAGTTGTTTTCTCCTACATTTCCTTTACTTTTGGTTTTAATGTCTCACTTTTAAACACATATATTTTTATTTCAATCTCTGATCCACTTAAAATGCCGTGTCATTTTTTTCAAATTTAGTTGAAATTTGACAAGATTTGAGTACACTTACTATTCTCAAAGGCTTTAAACAGTGTTTCTTAAATCTAGTTGCACTTTAAGAATTACTTGCAAAGCTTTTACAAAAAGGATACTGATGTCCAGACCCCAAACCCCGAGAGACTGATTTAATTTATATTTAAAAGTACATGGATATCAGCATTTTAAAAAATGTTCCCGTGTTGGTTTTTTGTGCAATAAAGGACTGGTACCACTGCCTTAGAGGAATCAGATTTGCGGATTTATTTTTGCATTAACTTGCAGCAAATTTATTTAATCTGAAAGGACCCTGATAACGAGATGACCTAGTGAGCAGACAGCATTACAGATGGCCGGATGCTTGTCTACCTATCTTGAATCTCTGTATGTCATATGGATGCCATCTTATGTTATCACCCAACAAGGAGGATTAGCTGGGAAAAATATGAACATATTTATCTCTATCAGAGTGGGAGGAATCACACAATTGCTGAAGTTTATCTTTGACATCTGAAGAATAGGTCACACAGTTTTAAGCCAGCCTTCCTGCAGAGATGGAAACATCCGACAAACTGCTTATGTGATGTACCCATAATAATTTAACATACTGTGCTTTTCTCCACTTTTTTGTTCATTTGCTCTGCCAAGCATGAAGAGTGACAAAGAAAGACAAACTGTTAGTGTTTAAATATTATAATGCATCCCTGTCTTTATCATCTATTTTCTTTCTATTCATCTCACTTCCTTTCTTTTCTCCATTCTACCTCATATCTTTCCCTCCTCCACCTTAAGGAGCCAATATGATAATAAGGGTCATTTTTAAATAATAATTTTTAATAAGCAAGTGACACTGTGATAAATTCCTCCATATGATGTATGTAGTGGCACACTGCCTTACTCAAATGATTAATTAAAATTGATCATAAAAGAATGCTAATTTACTGAGACCTCTTTAATACCTCGGAATCCTCTATTATAAGGGCAAAATCACAATGATGTGCAGCAGCAGAGACATTAGTCTTTGAGTGAGGAATTCTTTGAGTTATGGACAGCTACAGGCTTCTCTGAAGTATGGTGCTTTTAAAGCAAGTAACGAATGTCCTTTGGGAACCCCCTGACAGATTTCATAGGATTTGTTTCCTTTTCTTTTGGGAAATATGGCAAATATATCTAAGGGAAATGGGGAGACATAAAAATGTATCATTCTAATTATGTCTATATGGATAGAAAATTTATTCTAGTTCTTTGAAAATTTGAGTGTATATTCCTGGTGTTATTTAACAATTATGTGACACTATATAAAATGAGACTGTCTTAAAATGGATCCCAGGAGACAAGGGAAAAATTTCTGAGGATAGGATTTCAGGCTCTGTAGATCTCATCCTTACCTGTGATCAACCCCATTGTTCTAAACAGCTGATTAGAATTCAGCCATTAACAATGTCCAGGAATAAAAACCACAAAGTGATTGCTGTAAAAATAGAAAAAGAAGGGAAAAGAAAAGTAAATATAAAGAAATGTAAACTGTTGAGAGTAAGGATTTAAATCTGGTGGTATTTTCTTAGCTCTCATGTCAGGTAAAAGAAAATATACTTTGGCCAAAATATTTTGGCCACCTGATATGAAGAGCTGACTCATTGGAAAAGACCCTGATGCTGGGAAAGATTGAGGGCAAGAGGAGAAGGGGACAACAGAGGATGAGATGGTTGGATGGCATCACCAACTCAATGGTCCTGAGTTTGAACAAGCTCCAGGAATAGGTGATGGACAGGGAAGCCTGGCCTGCTGCAGTCCATGGGGTCACAAAGAGTCAGACATGACTTAGTGACTGAAAAACAACAATATCAGGTATTTTAAATATAAATAAATAGAAGGGGGTAATGCTAGTGTTATTAATTTATATGGAGGAGAGAAGGCTAGAACTTCATGACCTTTAGGCTGTGCTTCCTAGGTGAGACAAAAAGTTACACTAAATTCAGGGTAGAAAATCAATTTTACTGATTATTAAGCAAGTCAGTCTGAAGGGATGATCTAGTGTTCTGTTTATATATGCCCTGAAGATATGACACAGAGACAAAGAATAATCAAGGACTTTTCTGTTTTGGCTACATAATATCATAATCATCATCAAGCATTAATTGATGTTTGGGTGCAGTAGTAATCACTAGTGTTCTGAACAATAATGAAGAGGTATTAGATATATCAGAAGAACAATGTGAATAGAAGGTTGAAATCTTATCTTCTAGTTGAAAGAAACAAATACTCAAAAAAAGAATAGTGCTGTAAGGTTCCCAGAATTCTGTGTAGTGTCACTAGATTTATAGACAAATCTAGGACATATTTGAATTAGAGTTAAAAAAATGACTAAGCCTTTAAGTAAAAACTACCTTTGCCTTCTATGCCCAAAGCACCTCTTGGTTCACATTTTACAAAAAGGAAGGCATAATATACACTTTAAAATACATGAGGTCATTGGAAATTACACATGAAGTAATTGAAAATTACATTTTTACATAATTGTGATTTGGAGAAAAAGGGACTCATGCTTTTGCTGGAGCACAGAGCAATTGAAAGATGAACATAGGAGCATTTTCACTTGAAAAATCTGGGAAAGTAATGTCTTTGAAAGTATAAATGAATATTCCTAGCAACAGAAACACAATCCTAGGGATAATTTGTGGCTTTTGTTGAGTCACTAAGTCGTGTCCAACTCTTTGCGACCGCGTGGACTGCAGCATGCCAGGCTCCCTCATCTATCACTATCTCCTGGAGTTTGCTTAAATTCATGTCTATTGGGTCCACGATGCTATCTAACCATTTCATTCTTTGTCACTCCCTTCTCCTTTTGCTTTCAGTCTGTACCAGCATGAGTGACTCTTTGCCAATTCTTTTCCAATGAGTTGGCTGTTCACATCAAGTGGTCAAAGTATTGGAGCTTCAGCTTCAGCAGCTGTCCTTCCAATGAATAGTCAGGGTTGATTTCCTTTAGGATTGACTTGTTTGATCTCCTCATAGTCCAAGGAAATCTTAAGAGTCTTCTCTGCACCACAGTTTAAAAGCATCAATTCTTTAGCACTCAACCTTCTTTATGAGCCAGCTCACATCTGTAAATGACTACTGGAAAAACCATAGCTTTGATGATATGGACCTTTGTCAGGAAAGTGATGTCTCTGCTTTTTTAATATGCTCGATAGATTTGTCATAGCTTTTCTTCCAAGGAAAAAGCACCTTTTAATTTCATGGCTGCAGTCACTATCCACAGTGATTTTGGAGCCCCCCAATATAAAATCTGTCACTATTTCCACTTCTTCCCCCTCTTTTTGCCATGCAGTAATGGAACCAGATGCCATGATCTTAGTCTTTTGGAATATTGAGTTTCATGCCAGCTTTTTCACTCTCCTCTTTCACCCTCATCAAGAGGCTCTTTAGTTTTTCTTTGCTTTCTGCCAGTAGAGTGGTATCATCTGTATATCTGAGGTTGTTGATGTTTCTCCCAGCAATCTTGATCCCAGCTTGTGATTCATGCAGCCCAGCATGTCGCATGACGTATCAGTGCTCTCCATAGAAGTTAAATAAGCATGTTGATACAGTCTTGGTGTACTCCTTTTCTAATTTTGAACCAGTCAGTTTTTCCATGTCCAGTTCTAATTGTTGCTTCTTGACTTGCATACAGGTTTTTAAGGAGACAGGTAAGTTGGCCTGGTATTTTCTTTCTTTAAGAATTTTCCAGTTTCTTGTGATCCACACAGTCAAAGACTTTTGTGTAATCAGTGAAGCAGAATTAGATGTTTTTGTGGAATTCCTTTGCTTTTTCTATGATCCAGCAGATGTTAGCCCTTTGATCTCTGGTTCCTCTGCCTTTTCTAAACCCAGTTTGTACATCTGAAAGTTCTTTATTCACATACTGTTGAAGCCTAGCTGGAAGGATTTTGAGCATTACCTTCCTAGTATGTGAAATGAACGCAATTTTACTGTAGTGTGAACATTCTTAGGCATCGCCCTTCTTTGGGACTGGAATGAAAACTGACCTTTTCCAGTCCTGTGACCACTGAAGACTTTTCCAAATTTGCTGACATATTGAGTGCAGCACTTTAACAGTATCATCTTTTAGGATTCTAAGTAGCTCAGCTGGAATTCCATCACCTCCACTAGCTTTTTGAGATAATAATTAATATTTATTGAATCATTATTATGTGCAAGGTGGTGTTGTTTTAAGAACTTTATGTAAATTGACTGGTTTAATTCACTTTGCAATCCTGTGTGATAGATATATACTGTTATAATCACCATTGTACAGGAGAACTAAACCAGAGATTAAGTAACTAAACCAAGGTCACAGAGCTGGTAAATGGCACAGCTGTCGTTGGAACCTGAGAATCTGGGGTTCAGATTCTGTATACAAAAACCATCACACTAGAGTACCTAGATATATTAGGATGATTTTTAAAAATCTTCCTTGCCTTTGGCCAGGATTTTATCATAACCTTATAAAGTTACTTTTCATTATGTGAATTTCATATAATTAAAAGTTCAGTGACTACAGTGAAAAACTGAATCTATGTCAAAAAGCAATAAGAGATGACCATCAGACATCAGTGGGCAAACTTGTTCTGGAAGCCTTTGGAGGAAGGGGGATGGGTGAAAGAGAGGAGAACTAAGGGCACACAGCCTACCTGAAATTTCCTGAACTCTTAATACCAGGTTGAGTAATAGTGGGAGTGTCAAGCAGAATGAGAAAAGAAGTTTGATATATTGATATATCTGTGGGAAAGGCTTCTTTGTTTAAGCTCAGACCACTTAGGTGATAGATACAATTCAAGGACCAGCACATGGCTGAACAAATTGAAGCCAGTATTTTGCTTTTGATATGTTAATTCTTTATATTAGAATGAGATTTCTTCCAGGCTATGATCTGATCTAAGAGATCAGGATAGGGGTTCTCATGCTCAGTACTATCATGAAACAAACCACTGTATCATATATAGAGAGATACTAAAGTGTGAATTCCTGGTGTACATCTCTTAATATACCTAGTCAGTGTTCTCGAATAGTTGGTGGGGAATCTGCTGTACTTTGTCCTGAATAAGAGCCTCTAAAACCCTCTAGCGAGGAGATGATACAGTTTCCCTTATCGTGTAAGTTTCAGAAATCAAAGGTTCTCTGTATCACTCAACTAGTAACCCTGTTTATAACAAATGTTTTGTAATGCTCCTTTTCAAGATTAAATTGTAGATACTATATCCTATGTATAGGGGCTTCCCTGGTGGCTTAGTGGTAACGAATCTGTCTGCCAATACAGGAGACACAGATTCAATCCCTGGATCAGGAAAATTGCCTGGAGAAGGGAATGACAACCCACTTCAGTATTCTTGCCTGGAGAATCCCATGGACAGAGGAGTCTGGCGGTCCATGGGGTCACAAAGAGTCAGACATGACTGAATGACTAAATGACAATGACAATATCCTATGTATAATATTAAAAATCAATATAATGACCTGTTTTATTGTAAAAGAAAAATAAATGAAATAAGGTGTACTTTAATATGAAAGTAGTCATGACCACACAAGAAAGTCAAAGTGGTGGGATGCTTGCATCTCTAAATGGGATTCCAGAAATGTGACTGTTTCAAATGCAGATTGAGGCAGGTATGTTGAATTGGTTATATTGGTGACTCAAATGTCACAAGTCAGAGATATGGTTTTATGAAATTATAAACAATTCTTGGCTAAAATTCAGATAAAGCAAAATAAAAATTTCCCACAATTTTCTTAGTACTGGCATTCCTGGAAAAATCCCTAGAGGGAAAACCATGTAAAATACACTACACTTATTGTAAAATTTACTTAGAATCCAAAGACTCAGGTTATAAACAGACTTTTTCTGGTTACTGTGTAAGTGACCAGCGGGATATTTTTGGAAGTCATGTGGAAAGTCGAACAATGTTTGGTCAGTATACCACACTATGTACTATAGAACACACATTTTTGGCTCTCTCTCATGAAAAACAAGTGGTGCCCAGCGTTGTTATGACAATTCAAAATATCCCACACTTAGTACCACCATCATGAGAACCATTGGTCTGGCTCACACTTGCTTCAGTGGAATTTAAGTCTTTTATTTATTTTATTTTAAAGTGGAAATAGCATAGTTATTTATCTGCTCTCATGTACCAGTGACTACAGACTGTATGTACTGCACATGAAGGTTATTGTTTAAGTCTTCTTTAACCCTATGAAATGTCAGGGAAGACATTAAACAAGACATCTCTCTGTGAAACTGAAGTTGCTTTATGAATGATTCAGTTATGGCAACGGTGAAATTCAGTTCTTAGAAAGAAAGTGTTCTTTAGTCAAAGTAAATTTCAGAAGGGAAAAAAAGCCACAGAAACCATCATGGTCATTTGGAAGGGCAAATAAATCTAAACTATGGATTTTATCCAGTACAAAAATGCAAAGCAGTTTTTCAGAGGGTCAGAAGCTCTTACACAAGATTATATAGTCAAGTTCAGTTAGCATGAATCCAGCCACAAAAATCAATGTATACATAAGTCCTGTCATAATGACCCACACATAAATCTCACTGTCCTGTCATAATGACCCACCCATAAATCTCATTAAGTGCCAGACATATTGATAAATCCACCAAGTGCTAGTGCTGTCTGATTCTTTCACAGATAAGATGCCACATGTTTTGTGGCGTTCATAGATTATTTTAGACAGGAATAAATTCTTAAAGGAAAAGAGGATAAGAAAATGAAGAGAAAGTTTATGCTGTTAAATATATTGAGATTTCTTTTTTTTCTGCATTGTTTGAGAAAAGCACCAACTTAGTAACCTTGTATTTTGTCAAAGGATTTGACATCCATGAAAACAGAGAATGAGCAGAGCCTGAAGAACTATAATCCATGGGATCACAAAAGACTTGGACGTGACTTAGCTGCTAAACCGCCACTACCACCATGGGAGAGCAGGGAGCCTACACATTCCAGTGACTACACTGATAGATTGTCAGGACAGTGCCCAAATGGTTAGACAGAAACAAGACAGCCTTTCATGCTTTTTAACTTGGCAAGCATTGCTGTTGTTAAGAACTCTCTGAGCATAGGTAAGATTCTTGAAAGATTTAAAATGCAAATAGATCTCCCTCAATATGTCATAAATCAACACAGAGTGGCCATATATATTAATGTTTACTAAATGTAGTATGTCTTCAGATTCATGAATCTTGTATTATTTTTGTATTCACCACAGTGATAACCATTCAAAAAAGTGAACCTCTTGTACAACAATATGTGTATGCTTAACTCTTCTGAACTGTTAATAAAATGTATTAGAATTTTAAAAAGTGAATCTCTGAAGTCAAAACTCCACACATCTGAATAATTAGCCCTGTGTGGTACACTTTAATTATTGCAAAGGATATTGTCCCTGTGAGTGCAGGGAAGTGATGTCTTTTGTTCACAAATATATCCACAGAATCTAGAGCTTGCCTCTCACAACAGGAGTCCATAAAACTTATTGAAAAAATATTGAATTTATTATTAAATATTAGTTGCTTGTAAGAACCCTTGTGTCTAAATGTATAATACAATCAGTAATAAAATATACTTGTTGTTGGAATCAAGTCAGATAATGTATGTGAAAGTAGTTTACCAACTCTATCTGAATTATTATTACTGTTACATTATTTGGTAACAGTATTTACCTTTTACAATAAACCTCCAGGTATTAATCAATAAATGAATAAAACCCAAAAGAGTACCTGACTTCTCAGTAATACAATGCATTTCCTGAAACACTCTCTTCTTTTATTTGCATAATGTCTAGTGTCCCATATTTCATAAGCAACTCAATCTCTTGTTTAGTTTTACTTTTTGCCCTGGAACTTGTGAGATCCTCTTTTCTTCTTTCTTTACACTTTCTCTTTTGGTAACACTGCCAAAATACTATTTGGTAATACTCTATATATCATCTATGGACTGAGAACCCTTCAGTTATGCTCGTTTCAAATGTATCCTCATATACATATTTAACTGCCCACCTGACATTTTGAAAAGACTATTTCACAAGCATCTCAAAAATCTCTGTGACTCTCACTGAATTTCACTCTCAAACACCCCTTCTTGCTTTAAATTTCATTCTGCTTTCAAACTTCCCCAACTCAGTAGATGTGAAGAATACCTCCTCAGTTACTTAAGCCAGAAATCTGGGCAGCATCCGTAATTTACTTTTCTTAATCCTTTGCATTACCCAAGCCAATTCATCAACAGATTTTTCAAGTCTATCTTTAAAATCTACTTCATTGACATGAATCCACCACGGGTGTACATGCGTTCCCAAACATGAACCCCCCTCCCACCCCCCTCCCCACATCTCTCCGGGTCATCCCCGTGCACCAGCCCCAAGCATGCCGTATTATAAAGTAAAATTAAAAAAAAAAAAATCTACTTCAGATCTCTGTTTCTCTCTGTCTTCCTTGCAAGTACTCTGGTACAATATACCCTCTCTTCTTCCTTGGAGGACAGCAATAGTGTCCAATTGGACTTCCTTATTTCATAGTCTATTTAGTTGCCAAAAGGAACAATTTAAAGTTAAATTATTTTAGTACCCCTTTATGTTCTTTTGTTGTAGTTAGGATGTAATTTAAACTGCATGATACATCTTATATGGTTATGATGATCTGACTGCAATCTATATTTTTTCTAAATTAATTCATTTATTTTAATTGGAGGCTAATTATTTTACAATATTGTAGTGGTCTTGGCCATACATTCACATGAATCAGCCAGGGGTATACATGTGTCCCCAATCCAAACCCCCCTCCAACCTCTCCGCCATCCCATCCCTTAGGGTCATCCCAGTGCACCAGCCCTGAGCGCCCTGTCTCATGCATCAAACCTGGACTGGTGATCTATTTCGCATATGTTAATATACATATTTCAATGCTATTCTTTCAAATCATCCCACCCTTGCCTTCTCCCACAGAGTCCAAAAGTTTGTACTTTACATGTGTCTCTTTTGCTGTCTTGCATATAGAGTCATTGTTACCATCTTTCTAAATTCCATATATATGAATTAATATACTGTATTGGTGTTTTTCTTTCTGACTTCACTCTTTATAATAGGCTCCAATTTTATACACCTCAGTAGAACTGATTCAAATGCGTTCTTTTAAATAGCTGAGTCTATTCCATTGTGTATATGTACCACAGCTTTCTTGTCCATTCCTCTGACAATGGGCATCTAGGTTGCTTCCATGTCCTAGCTATTGTAAACAGTACTGAGATGAACATTGGGGTACACGTGTCTCTTTCAATTCTGGTTTCCTCAGTGTGTATGCCCAGCAGTGGAATTGCTGGGTCATATGGCAGTTCTATTTCCAGTTTTTTAAGGAATCTCCACACTGTTCTCTATAGTGGCTTTCCTAGTTTGCATTCCCACCAACAGTGTAAGAGGGTTCCCTTTTCTCCACACCCTTTCCAGCATTTATTGTTTGTAGACTTTTTGATAGCAGCCATTCTGACTGGCGTGAAATGGTACCTCATTGTGGTTTTGATTTGCATTTCTTTGATAATGAATGATATTGAGCATATTTTCATGTGTTTGTTAGCCATCTGTGTGTCTTCTTTGGAGAAAGGTCTGTTTAGTTCTTTGGCCCATTTTTTGATTGGGTTGTTTATGTTTCCAAAATTGAGCTGCATGGGCTGCTTGAATATTTTTGAGATTAATTCTTTGTCAATTGCTTTGTTTGCTATTATTTTCTCCCATTCTGAAGGCTGTCTTTTCACCTTGCTTACAGTATCCTTCGTTGTGAAAAAGCTTCTAAGTTTAATTGGGTCCCACTTGTTTATTTTTGCTTTTATTTCCATTAGTCTGGGAGGTGGTTCATAGAGGATCCTGCTGTGACTTATGTCAGAGAATGTTTTGCCATGTTTTTCTCTAGGAGTTTTATAGTTTCTGGTCTTACATTTAGATCTTTAATCCATTTTGAGTTTATTTTTGTGTATGGTGTTAGAAAGTGTTTTGTTTCATTCTTTTACAAGTGGTTGACCAGTTTTCCCAGAACCACTTGTTAAAGAGATTGTCTTTTCTCCATTGTATATTATTGCCTCCTTTGTTAAAGATAAGATGTCTATAGGTGTGTGGGTTTATCTCTGGGCTTTCTATTTTGTTGCATTGACCTACATTTCTGTCTTTGTGCCAGTACCATACTGTCTTGATGACTGTGGCTTTGTAGTACAGTCTGAAGTCAGGCAGGTTGATTTCTCCAGTTCCATTCTTCTTTCTCAAGATTGCTTTGCTTATTCGAGGTTTTTTGTATTTCCATACAAATTGTGAAATTATTTGTTTTAATTCTCTGAAAAATACCATTGGTAGCTTGATAGGGATTGCATTGAATCTATAGATTGCTTTGGGTTTTATACTCATTTTCACTATATCGATTCTTCCAATCCACAAACATGGTATATTTCTCCATCTATTTGTGTCATCTTTGATTTCTTTCATCAGTGTTTTATGGTTTTCTATATATAGGTCTTCTGTTGCTTTATGTAGATTTATTCCTAAGTATTTTGTTCTTTTCATTGCAATGGTGAATGGAATTTTTTCTTTAATTTCTCTTTCTGTTTTCTCATTGTTAGTGTATAGGAATGCATGGTATTTCTGTGTGTTAATTTTATATCCTGCAACTTTACTATATTTATTGATTAACTCTAGTAATTTTCTGATGAAGTCTTTAGGGTTTTCTATGTAGAGGATCATGTCACAGTAGGAGTTTTACTTCCTCTTTTCCAATCTGGATTCCTTTTGTTTCTTTTTATTCTCTGACTGCTGTGACTAAAACTTCCAAAACTGTTTAATAGTAGTGGTGAGAGTGAGCACCCTTGTTTTGTTCCTGGCTTTAGGGGAAATGCTTTCAATATTTCACCATTGAGTATAATGTTTGCTGTGCATTTATTATATATGGCTTTTATTATGTTGAGGTATGTTCCTTCTCTGCTTGCTTTCTGGAGGGTTTTTTTCACAAATGCATGTTGAATTTTTGTCAAACGCTTTCTCTGCATCTGTTGAGATAATCATATAGTGTTTATCCTTCAATTCATTAATATAAGACATTGATTGGTTTGTGAATATTGAAGAATCCTTGCATCCCTGCGATAAAGCCCACCTGGTCTTGTGTATGATATTTTTAATATGTTGTTGGATTCTGTTTGCTAGAATTTTGTTGAGGATTTTTGCATCTATGTTCATCAGTGATATTGGCCTGTAGTTTTCTTTTTTTGTGGCATCTTTGTCTAGTTTTGGTATTAGGGTGATGGTGGCCTCATAGAATGAGTTTGGCAGTTTACCTTCCTCTGCAATTTTCTGGAAGAGTTTGAGTAAGACAGGTGTTAACTCTTCTCTAAATTTTTGGTAAAATTCAGCTGTGAAGCCATTTGGTCCTGGGCTTTGTTAGTTGGAAGATTTTTTATTAAAGTTTCGATTTCCATGCTTGTGTTGGGTCTGTTAAGATTTTCTATTTCCTCCTGGTTCAGTTTTGGAGGGTTATACTTTTCTAAGAATTCATCCATTTCTTCTAAGTTGTCCACTTTATTGGCATATAGTTGCTGATAGTAGTCTTTTATGATCTGTTGTATTTTTGTGTTGTCTGTTGTGATTTCTCCATTTTCATTTCTAATTCTGTTGATTTGATTCTTCTCCCTTTTTTTCTTGATGAGTCTGGTTAATGTTTTGTCTGTTTTATTTATCTTCTCAAAGAACCAGCTTTTAGTTTTTTTGATTTTTGCTATAGTCTCCTTTCTTTCTCTTTCATTTATTTCTGCCCTAATTTTTATGATTTATTTCCTTCTACTAACCCTGGGGTTCTTCATTTCTTCTTTTTCTATTGCTTTAGGAGTAAAGTTAGGTTATTTATTTGATTTTTCTCTTGTTTCTTGAGGGAAGCCTGTACTGCTATGAACCTTCCCCTTAGCACTGCTTTTACTGAATCCCATAGGTTTTGGGTTGTCGTGTTTTCATTTTCATTTATTTATATGCATATTTTTATTTCTTTTCTGATTTTTTCTGTGATTTGTTGGTTATTCAAAAGTGTGTTGTTTAGCCTCCATATGTCTGTATTTTTAATATTTTTTTTCTTCTGTAGTTGACATATAATCTTACCGCATTTTGATAAGAAAAGATGTTTGAAATAATTTCAGTTTTTTTGAATTTACCAAGGGTAGGTTTATGGTCCAGGATGTGATCTATCCTAGAGAATGTTCCATGTGTACTTGAGAAAAAGGTGAAATTCATTGTTTGGGGGAGAAATGTCCTATAGATATCAATTAGGTCTAACTGGCACATTGCATCATTTAAAGTTTGTGTTTCCTTGCTAATTTTCTGTTTAGTTAGTCTATCCATTGTGTGAGTGGGGTATTAAAGTCTCCCACTATTATTGTGTTACTGTTAATTTTCCCTTTCATACTTGTTAGCATTTGCCTTACATATTGTGGTACTCCTATGTTGGGTGCATATATATTTATAACTGTTATATCTTCTTGGATTGATCCTTTAATCATTATATAGTGTCCTTCTTTGTCTCTTTTCACGGCCTTTTTCAAAGTCTATTTCATCTGATATGAGTATTGCTACTCCTGGTTTGTTTTGGTCTCCATTTGCATGAAATGTCTTTTTCCAGCCCTTTACTTTCAGTATGTGTGTGTCCCTTTTTTTGAGGTGGGTCTCTTGTAGACAGCATATATAGGGGTCTTGTTTTTGTATCCATTCAGTCAGTCATTGTCTTTTGGTTGGGGCATTCAACCCATTTACATTTAAGGTAATTATTGATAAGTATGATCCTGTTGCCATTTACTTTGTTGTTTTGGGTTTGAGTTTATAAGCCTTTTCTGTGTTTGCTATCTAGAGAAGATCCTTTAGCATTTGTTGAAGAACTGGTTTGGTGGTGCTGAATTATCTCAGCTTTTGCTTGTCTGTAAAGCTTTTGATTTCTCCTTCATATCTGAATGAGATCCTTGCTGGTTACAGTAATCTGGGTTGTAGGCTTTTCTCTTTAATCCTTTAAGTATGTTCTGCCATTGCCTTCTGTCCTGCAGAGTTTCTATTGAAAGATCCCCTGTCATCCTTATGGGGGTCCCCATGTGTGTAATTTGTTGCTTTTCCCTTGTTGCCTTTAATATTTGCTCTTTGTGTTTGGTCTTCATTAACTTGATTAATATGTGTCTTGGGGTGTTTCACCTTGGGTTTATCCCATTTGGGACTCTCTGGGTTTCTTGGACTTGGGTGGCTATTTCCTTCCCCATTTTAGGGAAGTTTTCAACTATTATGTCCACAAGTATTTTCTCATGCCCTTTCTTTTTGTCTTCTTTTTTGGGACTCCTGATTTGAATGTTGGGGCATTTAACATTGTCCCAGATGTCTCTGAGGTTGTCCTCATTTCTTTTCATTCTTTTTTCCTCTCTGCTTCATTTATTTCCACCTTTCTATCTTCCACCTCACTTATCCTATCTTCTGCCTCAGTTATTCTATTGTTGGTTCCCTTCAGATTGCTTTTGATCTCAGTTATTGCATTATTCATTATTGATTGACTTTTTAAATTTCTTCTAGGTCCTTGTTAAACATTTCTTGCATCTTCTCAATCCTTGTCTCTAGTCTGTTTATCTGTAACTCCATTTTGTTTTCAAGATTTTGGATCATCTTTACTAATATTATTCTGAATTCTTTTTCAGGGAGACTCCCTATCTCCTCTTCTTTTGTTTGCTTTGGTGAGCATTTATCATGTTCCTTTACTTGCTGAGTATTTCTCTGCCTTTTCATTTTGTTTAGATTGCTGTGTTTGGGGTGGCCTTTCTGTATGCTAGAAGTTTGTGGTTCCTGTTTATTGTGGAGGTTCCTCCCTGTGGGTGGGGTTGGGCTAGTGGCTTGTCAAGGTTTCCTGGTTAGGGAAGCTTGTATCAGTGTTTTGGTGGGTGGAGCTGGATCTCTTCTCTCTGGAGCACAATGAAGTGTCCAGTAGTGGATTTTGAGATGTCTATGGGTTTGGTGCGACTGGGCAGCCTGTATTTTAATGCTCAGGGCTACGTTCCTGTGTTCTTGGAGAATTAGTGTGGTATGTCTTGCTCTGGAATTTGTTGGCTCTTGGGTGGAGCTTGGTTTCAGTGTAGATAGGAAGGCTTTTCATTGAACTCTTGTCGATTAATGTTCCCTGGAGTCAGGAGTTTTCTGGTGTTCTCAAGTTTTGGATTTAAGCCTCCTGCCTTTGGCTTTCAGTCTTATTTTTACAGTAGCCTTGAGACTTCTTCATCCATATAACACAGATGATAAAACTTCTAGGTTAATGGTGAAAAGATTCTCCACAGTGAGGGACATTTGGAGAGGTTCACAGAGTTATGTGGAGAAGAGAAGAGGGAGGAGGGAGCTAGAGGTGACCAGGAGGAGAAGAGGGGGAGTCAAAAGAGGAGAGAGCAATCTAGCCAGTAATCAGTTCCCTTACTGTTCTCCACAGCCTGGAACACCCAGAGAGATTCACAGAACTATGTAGAGAAGAGAAGGGGGAGGGAGGAGATAGAGGTGACCTGGGGGAGAAAAGGGAGAGTCAAAAGGGGAGAGACCAATCAAGCCAGTAATCACACCCCTAAGTAAAAATGGGTACTGAAGATTAGATTCTTAAAGGTACAAAATTGAAAACAAATGCCAAAAGCAAAGATTAAAAATCTAGAGTAGAGGTTAGACCCTGAAAAATAAAATATTAAAAATACAAAACAAAATCAATCACAAAAATTATAAAATATATATATATATGAAATTTGCTTTAAAATGGCATCTTTTTTGCAAGGTAATAGTAGTTTATAAAAATGAAAATTAAAGGAGTAATAAATAATTTAAAAATAAAAAAATTAAAAAATGATAATAGCAAAAATATATCTAGGAATTTCTCTGGAGATATTGAGGGCAGTGTGGGGTCAGTTCAGTTTCAGATAGTTCCTTGCTCCAGCTTATGCTTCTTCTTAAGGTCTGTAGGCCCCTTCCAATGCTTAGATAATGCTAACTACAGGGTTTTAATCTGTTGCACCTGTCACTTCCACAGCAGTTCCCTCTTCTTTGTTTATTTTGGCTTCCTCTGTTTGCAGATCTCTTTAGTGTCTAATTTCTGCCCTGACACAAGTGGGTGAAGGTGATCACTTATTTAGGCTCACTTGTTCAGTTGTGCTGTGGGGAGGGGGCAACACAGCGAACAAATATCACTGGTGTGTGTGTGGAGTCCTCACAGTATGTCTGGACCACACTGGGTTTGCCCCCACTCATGACGTGTGTGCTTTCCCTGTCTACACTGCTCAGGCTCCAGGTTGCTCTGCAGGGGAACTGTCCAAAGCAGGCCCTGTGTTTCGTGCATTTCCTGGGTCTAAGCTGCTCGGTTTCAGGTTCTCAGGTACTCCACAAAGGCACAGACTCGGCTGGGTGCACATTTTGTGCCCTTCCCAGGTCCAAGCAGTTCAGGTGACCAGGTGCTTGGCGTGTGCACTGTCCCAGGTGGGCTGTGCATCTTATTACCTACCCAGTCCTAGCCGCTCAGTTTCCTGGGTGAGAAATGAGAGCGCCTTCTCAAGTGTGCTGTGTGTCTCCTCTGGGGAGTTGATCTCTGGCTGCAACCCTCCTGGCAGATGTCAACTGTCCAGGATCCCAGGAATACTTGGTTAGGAACTGGAAGCCTGCTCACAGTTTGGTGGAGGATGTTGTCTCTGGGGCCAAGATTGCCTCTTGCCTTCTGGCTCTGGCTGTCACCCGCCGGCCTCTATGCCTCCAGCTGGGGGATGGGCTGGTCCACAGCTGGCTAGCTCTCCTTTTTTCTATGTGGAGAAGGCCATGGCATCCCACTCCAGTACTCTTGCCTGGAAAACCCCATGGACAGGGGAGCCTGGTAGGCTGCAGTCCATGGGGTCGCTAAGAGTCTGACATGACTAAGCAACTTCACTTTCACTTTTCACTTTAATGCATTGGAGAAGGAAATGGCAACCCACTCCAGTGTTTTTGCCTGGAGAATCCCAGGGACAAGGGAGCCTGGTGGGCTGCTGTCTATGGGGTCACACAGAGTCGGACACAACTGAAGTGACTTAGCAGTAGCAGTAGCAGTTTGTTCTATGAGCGGGTCAGGCTGTGCCTTAGGTCAGAGCTTTTCACAGGAAAGTTCTCTTTCTCTCTCTCTTTCCTCTTTTTTTTTTTTTTCCTCTCTCTGGCTATCCCACAGTTTGGATTGCTATCTCACGTTAGCTCCCTCAGATTGTCCTCAGGGCATTCAGGCCTGATCCTCACCCTAATCATGCAACCCGTGCCTCCCTGTTCAGCCCCGCTCACTGGTTGTGGACACAAGCATCTGGGCTACTTCTCGGCTGGAAGTTGTGGTTAGGTGCATATTCTGTGTGGTTTTTCTTTTTTTATTCCTCCCAGTTATGTTGCCCTCTGAGATTCCAAAACTCCCCACAGACCCAGTGGTGAGAGGGTTTCCTGGTGTTTGGAAACTTCTCCTTCATGACTCCATCTTCGGGATGGTCTCTGTCCCTAACTCTTTTGTCTCTCTTTTCGTCTTTTATATTTTGTCCTACCTCCTTTCAAAGAGAATGGGCTGCCTTTCTGGTTTCCTGGTGTCCTTTGCCAGTGTTCAGAAGTTGTTTTGTGGAAGTTGCTCAGCAGTCAAATGATCTTTCAATAAATTAGTGGGGGAGAAAGTGGTCTCCCCGTTCTATTCCTCTGCCATCTTAGGACCTCCCCCTGCAATCTATTTTTTTACAAATTTATTTCATATCTCTCTTCTTTTCCATACTCTGTTCTAGTTACTTTAGCATACACTCTGATCTTTGAACAAATAAACCTTTTCGTTTGCTTGTTTTAGGACCTTTATACATGGCATCTGGTCCCATCACTTCTTGGCAAATAGATGGGGAAACAGTGGAAACAGTGTCAGACTTTATTTTTGGGTGCAGAAATCACTGCAGATGGTGATTGCAGCCATGAAATTAAAAGATGCTTACTCCTTGGAAGAAAAGTTATGACCAATCTAGATAGCATATTGAAAAGCAGAGACATTACTTTGCCAACAAAGGTCCATCTAGTCAGGGCTATGGTTTTTCCAGTAGTCATGTATGGATGTGAGAGTTGGACTGTGAAGAACGCTGAGCACCGAAGGATTGATACTTTTGAACTGTGGTGTTGGAGAAGACTCTTGAGAGTCCCTTGGACTGCAAGGAGATCCAACCAGTCCATTCTGAAGGAGATCAGCCCTGGGATTTCTTTGGAAGGACTGATGCTAAAGCTGAAACTCCAGTACTTTGGCTACCTCATGCGAAGAGTTGACTCATTGGCAAAGACTCTGATGCTGGGAGAGATTGGGGGCAGGAGGGGAAGGGGACGACCGAGGATGAGATGGCTGGATGGCATCCCTGACTCAATGGACGTGAGTCTGAGTGAACTCTGGGAGTTGGTGATGGACAGGGAGGCCTGGCGTGCTGCGATTGATGGGGTCACAAAGAGTCAGACACGACTGAGCTACTGAACTGAACCGATACATGGTTTTGTCTTTCTCTAACACTGCTTAACCTGGAGAAGGAAATGGCAACCGACTCCAGTATTCTTGCCTGGAGAATCCCCATGGATAGAGGAATCTGGTGGGCTACAGTCCATGGGGTAGCAAAGAGTTGGGCACGATGAGCAACTCACACACACACACATACACACAACACTGCTTAAATGGCTGAATTCTTCTCACACTGTAGCCCTCAGCATATGCATCTCTCAAAGCATCTCTTAGCTCTTTCTCAGAATTAGCCCTCTCCTTGTTCTTCAGCACTATACACTGTGTTTTCTCCATAAGACAAACTGTGATTTGGAATAATGTATTCATTTGTTTACTTACATAATACTTCCCTCCCTAACAGTAGCCTAATTCCTTGAGGGCAGAAACATGTCTATTTTTGCTGTTACTTTCCTGCTGCAGCATTTCTGTCTTCTCCCCAAACCTGAAAGATTTAGGACAGGAACCATGTCTGACTTTGACCACTTGGTACCTAGCACAGAGCCTGTGTTTCCTTGTTGGATTTTTGTTTAAACTAAAAAACAACTTTTGATTATATAGAAGGAAATCATTATCCAATCAACCACGTTAGATGAAAAGTAGCAGATTCTAACCAGATCATCTTGCATAATTGCATGTATGTTTCTATGTATCAAAGAATGGGCCATTATACTATCTTCAATCTTCCAAAATTGATAGTCTTAAAAATTGTGCTTGAAAATTCTTAAATATAAGAAACTTTCCATAAATAATTCTTACCACCACTTGATTTCATTAAACCATAGTGTGGGAAACACCTACTAAACAATGAATGTCATTCGATTTTAAAAAGTTGTATGACTTTGATGGCTACACTTACTTGTAAAGCCTATGTTGAAAAATATCAACTATTATGCTTAATATCTATGAGTTTTATTCTGAATTATGAAGCAGTTTTAGAGAACAGTCTCCCTTCATGAAAAGAAAAGGAAGATGGATATTTTACTTATCTTCAATTTTATTTATTATGAATGTGGAAGCATCAGATACAAGTACTATGAATGCAGGCATGTGTGCTCAGTTGCATCTGACTCTTTTTGACCTTATGGACTGTATATAGCCCACCAGGTTCCTCTGCCCATGGAATTTTCCAGGCAAGATACCGGAGCGGGTTGCCATTTCCTCCTCCAGGGGATGTTCTTGACCTAGGGATTGAGCCCACATCACCTGAATCTCCTGCATTGATAGGCAGATTCTTTACCCCTGCATCACCTGGGAAGCCCTCAAATACTGTGGATTGTTTTCCAGAACTTGACAACTTTAAGAGTGGAGTTTGTCAAGCTTATATTCAAGTAGTTCAGTGGAGCCACATTGTTGACCTAAAGTCTTATGAAAAATGTGACCCCTTATATTCTAAGGAGCATAATGTTGGAATTTGCAGTCTAGCTTCAGCTATGCATTTTGCTTTATTCTAAAGAGAAAAGGCCTCAAAGCTTCCTTTGCCATAAATGTCCCCTGATTTCCTTATAATATCATTGTTTTAAATCTATGCTTTATGAATACTATAAGTAAGATTATGTTACAAGATGACAATAACAATAGCCTTTGTAGCATTTCTGCTTACTGAACTCTGCTAAATGATGAACTATGGAGAGATCCTTGAAGAACTGGTGACATTTGCCTAGGTGACAGAAGAGGAAATAACAAAGTTTGGGGTGACATTGAGTATAATATATTTATAGGTCAGTGCAAATACTGATCCATATTGCTCAGAAGGACTATGTGGAAAAGAAGAAGAAATAAGACAGACTGGGTAGTGAGACCAGTGAGGACCTTGAAAAGCAGGCAGAATTATTCAAACTTTATCCAGTGGGAGACAGGGAGTCACTGAACATCATTAAGCAAATAAGAGAGTGTTCCCAAATCATCCAGACTTATGTTATTTATGGTAACAGATTTTGCTTTGAAAATGGTCAGTTATGGACAAATACAACTGTGATGCAATGCTTACAAAAGATGTATCTATTTATACCTATATCTAAATCTATATCTGTGTCTATAGAGTGAGAAGGAGAGAGAGAGAAACCTTATGTATTAACACATAGTATATTTCAATGCATGTTAGTTTCTAGCCCTCCTCTCTAAGGCTTAGCACCTTTGGGCTAGCTAATTTTGCTCCAGCAACAGAGTCGTTTTTTATAAAGTATGACAGTTATAATACAATACTTGTCATTTGTGTGTCTCACAAACACCTTTAGTAAGAGAGTGTCCAAACATGGATACAATTACCAAATTTCTGGAGACATATTGCTGAGAGATGTATTTTGTACAGATCACATTTCATACCAACAGATGACTGGTAATTCTATATTCAACACATTTTTAAGAAAAAATTTTAATAACTTACTAAATAAAACCATATTTTAGAGTTAGATACCCAATTAAAGTTCAGGTATACTTGGAAATTACTAGGCAAATTAAATTTTCAGTTGTAACAAACTGCCTACCAAGACTCTGTTCCAAGTCTAGTGTTCAGGATACTTACCCTGGAACAATACTGAAAGAACAGTCTGAGGTCAAAATACCAAATTTTTTAGGAACCTTATTCAATCAGATACGCTTTTAAACTCTCAAATCTGTTTTCAGCCTTCCCAGTGATGACAGCGCAGTCTTGCAGTATTGCTTCCTGGGCAGATACTGACCCAGTTGAGACCTATAGGTCCAGTGTGGACAAGTAAAGGATCTTTAAAAAGTAACAGAATTGCCACCAGGGTGATGGTGACTAAGCAAACACGGGCCATCTCAACCTAGGATCGATCAAACTGCTCCCTTGGATGTCTCTCAACTATTTAAAGGTGTTTGCTTTCTGTCACAGTACATCTGAGGAATAAGATGGTCCCTTGTGCTCAGGAGAATTTGTTCTTTGCAGTCATTCACACACAGTTTGGAGAGCAGGGTTTGTCAAGGTAGGCATCCCTAGAGAAGATGTGATCAGAGAAATGTTTGAGTCCACTTGCCAGCTCTTTCTCCCTTAATGAGTATCAGCCACCAGGTCTGGTCTAATATTGCTAATACATGTGAGGCCCAACTTCTCTCTCCAAAATCTGAGAGTGTTGGACTTCTGTTCATCTTCTTTCACATTGGTTTCCCCCTTCTGAAATCTATGGGATAACTTCTGCCTCTGGCCTGGAAATGTTTCTTTCTTGATTTGTCAACATTATGACCAACACGGCCAACAACTACTATGTATAAATGGCTTAGTGGTGATAGCAGTAAATAAAATTGTACCATAAATTATGCTATGGCTTTGGATAATACACAGTGGTATGTGTATATTCTCAAATTACCAATCTAACCCCAAAACACTAATTGGCTACCTACTATATGCCATCAATGCCTGTTAATCTATGTCTTCTGCTTAGGTCTTCTGGCTCTTCAAAGGTCATCAACAGTATAAAAGAACTGAAAAAACCATTGATTCCAAAATATAAAAAAGAAAATAATCCAGAAGAATTAAAAATATAAATGTTTAAACAACTACCAAAATTAATATTGTTACAACCTCATTAATAGCTAAGTTTCCCGTCCATTAAAATTTCAAGACTATTGAAAAAATTATGTTATTTAGATTATTTCACATTGCAAGAATTCCTGGGTGTGCATTATGAGACTGAAGCATTTAGCACCATTCATAAGGTGTTTGGCTTATAGCCAAATTAAACAATAAAATTATACATATCTGTAAGATTTTATACTAAAAATAATCTTTTACATGAGCCATAATGTGGCTCTTAAAATTTAACATGTTTCAAATGATGTGGAGTGACACTTCTAAAAACCATCTAAGTCCTACAGTGGCCCTAAGGCAGCTCTGCTTGGTGTACATGGTATCAGGAAACACAGGGTGAGCAAAACTGTACCTGTTTTCAGGGAAAAGTGAAAGTTGCTCAGTTGTGTCTGACTATTTGCAAACCCCTGGACTGTAGTCCATGGAATTCTCCAGGCCAGATTACAAACGTTCGTAGCCTTTCCCTTCTCTAGGAAATCTTCCCAAAGCAGGGATCAAACCCAGGTCTCCTGCATTGCAGGTGGATTCTTTACCAGCTGATTCACAAGAGAAGCTCAAGAGTACTGGAATGGGAGGTCTATCCCTTCTTTTCAGGGAACTCACAGTCAAATGAGTCATAGGCACTGGAACAAATATCGAAAAGACAAGATGACATACAATAAGATGCATAATTCAGCCAGACAAAAATGAGTGTTAAACATGAGTCTTAAAGAGGTACTGCTTACTCATTTTACTCATGCTACACTCCAGAATTTCTGGTGTCTCTTTCGAGGCTATCTCTGTATATGGTTATCGAACATGGAGTTTGATGGATATCAAAAGAAGTCCTTGAGAATTGTGGATCCCAACTTAAAATTGATGCAGTGCATCTATTATTATATCTCAACATGAACATAAATGCAAATACTGTAAAACTTACATCGTGTTCAGTACAGTTCAGTTCAGTCACTCACTCATGTCTAACTCTTTGTGACCTGATGGACTGCAGCATGCCAAGCCTCCCTGTCCATCACCAACTCCCAGAGTTTACTCAAACTCATGTCCATTGAGTCAGTGATGCCATCCAACATCTCATCCTCTGTTGTCCCCTTCTCCTCTCGCTTTCAATCTTTCCCAGCATCAGGGTCTTTTCAAATGAGACAGTTCTTCACTCCCGGGTGAACTCCAGGAGTTGGTGATGGACGGGGAGGCCTGGTGTGCTGTTATTGATGGGGTCACAAAGAGTCAGACATGACTGAGTAACTGAACTGAACTGAACTGAACTGAATATAGTCAAAGGCTTTGGCATATTCAATAAGGCAGAAGTAGATGTTTTTCTGGAACTCCCTTGCTTTTTTGATGATCCAACAGATGTTGGCAATTTGACCTCTGATTCCTCTGCCTTTTCTAAAACCAGTTGGAACATCTGGAAGTTCATGGTTCATGTACTGGTGAAGCCTGGCTTTGAGAATTTTGAACATTACTTTACTAGCTTGTGAGATGAGCACAATTGTGTGGTAGTTTGAGCATTCTTTGACATTACCTTTCTTTGATATTGGAATGAAAGCTGACCTTTTCCAGCCCATGGCCACTGCTGAGTTTGTCAAATTTGCTGGCATATTGAGTGCAGCACTTTCACAGCATCATCTTTTAGGATTTGAAATAGCTCAACTCCAATTGTATTACCTCCCCTAGCTTTGTTCGTACTGAGGCTTTCTAAGGCCCACTTGACTTCACATTCCAGGATGTCTGGCTCTAGGAGAGTGATCATACCATCATGCTTATCTGGGAAGTGAAGATCATTTTTGTATAGTTCTTCTGTGTATTCTTGCCACCTTTTCTTAATATCTTCTGCTTCTGTTAGATCCAGACCATTTCTGTCCTTTATTGTGCACATCTTTGCATGAAATGTTCCCTTGGTATCTCTAATTTTCTTGAAGAGATCTCTAGTCTTTCCCATTCTGTTGTTTTCCTCTATTTCTTTGCACTGATCACTGAGGCAGGCTTTTTTATCTCTCCTTGCTGTTCATTGGAACTCTCCATTCAGATAGGTATATCTTTCCTTTTCTTCTTTTGCTTTTCATTTCTCTTCTTTTCACAACTATTTGTAAGCCTCCTCAGACAGCCATTTTGCTTTTTGCATTTTTTTTTCCTTGGGGATGGTCTTGATCCTTGTCTTTTGTACAATGTCTCGAACCTTTGTCCATAGTTCTTCAGGCACACTATTAGATTTAATTCCTTGAATGTATTTCTCACTTCCACTGTATAATCATAAGGGATTTGATTTAGGTCATACCTGAATAGTCAAGTGGTTTTCCCTACTTTATTCAATTTAAGACTGAATTTGGCAATAAGGAGTTCATGATCTAAGCCACAGTCAGCTCCTGGTCTTGATTTTGCTGACAGTATAGCCCTTCTCCCTCTTTAGCCACAAAGAATATAATCAATCTGATTTCGGTATGACCATCTGGTGATGTCCGTGTGTAGTCTTCTCTTGTGTTGTTGGAAGAGGATGTTTGCTATGACTAGTGCGTTCTCTTGGCAAAACCCTATTAGCCTTTGCCCTGCTTTATTTTGTACTCCAAGTCCAAATTTGCCTGTTATTCTAGGTGTTTCTTGACTTCCTACTTTTGCATTCCAGTCCCCTGTAATGAAAAAGACTTCTTTTTTGGGTGTTAGTTCTAGAAGGTCTTGTAGGTCTTCATGGAACCGCTCAACTTCAGCTTCTGCATTATTACTGATTGAGGCATAGATTTTGATTACTGTGATATTGAATGGTTTGCCTTGGAAACGAACAGAGATCATTCTGTCGTTTTTGAGATTGCATCCAAGTACTGCATTTTGGACTCTTTTTTGACTATGATGGCTACTCCATTTCTTCTAAGGGATTCTTGCCCACAGTAGTAGATACAAGTGTCAGCTGAGTTAAATTCACCCATTCCAGTCCTGTTTAGCTCACTGATTCCTAAAATGTTGACGTTTACTCTTGCCATCTCCTGTTTGACCACTTCCAATTTGCCTTGATTCATGGACCTGACATTCCAGGTTCCTATGCAATATTGCTCTTTAGAGTATTGGACATTGCTTCTATCACCAGTCACATCCACAACTGGGTGTTGTTTCTGCTTTGGCTCTGTCTCTTCATTCTTTCTGGAGTTATTTCTCCACTGGTCTCCAGTGGTATACTGGGCACCTAATCGGCCTGGGAAATTCATCTTTCAATGTCCTATCTTTTCGCCTTTTCATACTGTTCATTGGGTTCTCAAGGCAAGAATACTGACGTGATTTGCCATTCCCTTCTCCAGTGGACCACACTTTGTCAGAACTCTCCACCATGACCCGTCCATCTTTGGTGGCTCTACACGGCCTGGCTCATAGTTTCATATTAGACAAGGCTGTGGTCTATGTGATCAGATTAGTTAGTTTTCTGTGATTGTGATTTTCAGTCTGTCTGCCCTCTGTTTGAGAAGGATAAGAGGCTTATGGAAGCTTCCTGATGGGAGGGACTGACTGATGGGGAAATTATCTTGAGTATGTTGTATACTCAGATGTAATTGTTCCATTTGCCTACCTGAGGGGCTAAGTTTGACTAAAAGCTAATAGAGCTTAGGGGAGAGCCTTCCATCTTCATCGTCATGCATCCTCTTTTCCCAAGTTTTATTCATATTTTTCTGTGTTCCACTTTCTTGTTCCACAGTGAATGAAAATGTCACTTCTTTGTGTTAGGTCTCATTTCTATTTAAATATATTTCAAAGTATCTGTTATATTTCTCTAGGTTTGCTTCAATAATAATGAAGTAAAAACCATTTCTTATTGAATGTGCTTAGTTGCTCAGTCATGTCCGACTCTTTGTGACTCCATGAACTGTAGCCCACCAGGCTCCTCTGTCCTTGAGGGTCCTCCAGGAAAGAATACTGAAGTGGATATTAATAATATTTTATTATTAATAATACTTTATTATTATTCATTCAACCTCAGAATGATGATGAGCTGCCCATGGAAGCAGGAGACCATATGATAATCATGTGCAGGGAAGACGAAGATGAGACTGAATGGTGGGGGGCCCACTTGAACGACAAGGAAGGATACATTCCACACAATTTGCTGGGACTATACCCAAGAATTAAACCAAGACAAAGGGGCTTTGTTAATAATAAAACCATGTCCTCCTCCAGGGGATCTTCCCAACCCAGGTACTGAACCCAGGTCTCCTGCATTGCAGGCATATTCTTTACCATCTGAGGCACCAGGGAAGCCCCAGTAGTCCAATAAAGTGGTCCCACTTCTTGCACAGAACAGGATTGTCACTGTGTATCTTTCTGAGTGTGACACGGGGCACCTGTGCCCAGCGCAGTGCGTCAGCTTCCTGCCAAGCTCTGCTCCACCAAGCTGAGCATCCTCTGCCAACAGTGACTGCTCCAAGTGACATCTATTCCAGAGCCCCTTCTTCATGACTTTCAAGTTACTCTGTCATTAAAGTGAGTCTTGAGAAATTTCTGCCACAAATGTCATATTATTTCTTCTTAGTGGTACCAGAGATTAATTCTTCATGAACTAAAATGTCTGCAAAGTTTCAGGCCACGCTCTTTTGCCTTGGTTTAATTTTGGGGTATGGTCCCAGCAAATTGTGTGGAATGTATTCTTTGTTTCATTCAAGTGGACCCACCACCATTTAATCTCATCTTAATCTTCCCCGCGCGTGATTGTCATGCAGTCTCTTTCTTTCATGGGCAGCTTATCATCATTTTGAGATTGAATGAATAATAATAAAGTAAAAACCATTTCTTATTGAATCCTTAGTGTATATTGTTGTGGTTGAAGTTGCTAAGTTGTGTCTGACTCTTTTGTGACCCCATGGACTGTAACCCGCCAGGCTCCTCTGTTCATGGAATTTCCGAGGCAAGTAAGTTGCCATTTCTTCCTCCAAGGGATCTTCCCATGGCTCTGAGCTACAGATATACATTTCAACTAGTTCCAGTATCTTCTCAAGGTAGATATTTTTATCTTTATTTTGCAGGTGAAGAAAAATAGTCTCAGATTTTATGTAGTTGCTCATGGACTTGTAAAAATATCTCAGTCAAGATTCAGCTCCCTGATGGTTAACTCCCACCATCTTTTCACTACAGGATACTCCCTTCCAAATCTTTATCATGTATTTCTTAGGGGATAGATTGACTTTTCAATATATTATATATGATGCCAGCTCTGTATGGGAACTTCCAATAACTATGATGTATGATAAGTTACTTTCCACTTAATGTCTCTGCCTGCTGCATTTTGGCCATGATAAGAGTTCTTTCTGTTCATGCATTTCTCTGTTGTGCTTATAATATGGGGAGAGTTAAATAGATCACCTCTGGAGAAGAATCATTATTTAGTTGCTGGAATCTCAGCTGGAGACAGATTTTCTCCCACTGTGTAGTGTCAGGCTACTTCTTGTTTAGTGCTATTGAATTATTTCTCATAACTGCAATCATAAGTCCTATTGTTCAGTAGAATCTTTTCCAATACTAGATATACTAGTGAAAATAGAGATAAGCCCAGAATGCTATGGGCACAAAAGAAAGGGACACAGGTCCATGTGGTTCCTTTGTTGCAGGGTCTTTACTACTGTTTACTAATTATTCTAATTATTTGCTAATGTAATTGCTCAAAGTTTGCTTTCAGTTGACAAGTCCTTACCAGTTGATTTGTACTGCAATCTGTTTCCTTTAATGTACTTTGCAAAATACCTGCTTCTATTTACTTAGTATTAAGGGCTCCTTTTTAATTTGCATGTGCTGTCCTATGTCTGCTTTTCTTCTTTATGTATAAAGAAATCTTTCAGCAGTCTGTTTGCTATTTACTGCCGCAATTGAAAAGGTTATAATTTATTCTCTTTAATGGGAAGAAAAACTTGCTGATTGGGATCACAGTTGAATATGAATATTTTATAGGACAGAAATATGTTCAACATGTTTAGTGATTAAACATTCCTTAGAGGGTGGTCTGGTTTATCCATTTTGTGTTCAAAATCATAATTGTTATACAAAATTAGTTCAGTATTAAGAAAACAATTAGTGTACTACTTCCTACAACAGAATAGAAAAGAAAAAAAGCAGTTTGGTAATTTCAATAAAATCAGAAAAAAACATGGAAAAAATTTACACTTATATCTTACTTTTAAATATCTTTCTGAACTCACATATAAAATTTCATCAACATATGTTGTTTTTATAACAATATTCATCTCAAATCAGTGGTGGACTTCATTCTTAATAGAATCCAGTTAAAATCAGGTGGAAAACAAAAATGCCTGTTATTATCATTGTTATCTAATTGTTCCAAAAGCACTAATCAAAGCCATAAGTTATGAAACTGAAATAAGAGGTGTAATTATTAGAAAGGAAATGTAAAATTATCCTCATTTGCAGATGGTATAATTATATACTAAGAAAAAAGAAAAGAATATGCTGAAAACTATAAGAATTAATAAGAAACTGAAATAAATGTACTGATGCAAGAAGAATACACAGCCCCCTCATCCCATAAATGACCCACCAAGACAGACTTTTACTACTGTTACTACTACTACTATTATTAAAAGTGACCTCTCAGGACTTTCTTTGAAGTGATGCCCCTGCTTTTGATGAATATGATGAAGATGAAGCATGTCCTAAGCTTCAAGGTACAGGCACAACCTCAAATTCTGAGGGCCCTTCATCGAGGTCATCCCTATCATCCTAAAACTTGGCAATCTTAATATATGTTTTAAAGACAGACTTAACATATGTTTTAAAGATTCTGGTACCACACTGGTACAGAAGAGGGTTTTCTGCATCTGTGACATTCCGTGTTTCCAATTAGAAGCCCAATTAGAAAAGTAAACAATATTTAGGGTCCAATCTATGTCTACTCCCACTGACACTTCTGACAATAATAGGAGCAGTATGTCCAGAGGAGAAACCAGAAGACATGGATCCAAACACACACATCTCAGGTGTGTTTGAATGGTTAGCAGAAAATAATCTCACATGTTGCAGAATTAGAAAAAAAAATCCACAACTGCATTAGAGACAAAAATACTGACATATCTAAATCTCTAATTTCTCTAACTTGAGAGGATGCTAAAGTTAAGAAATGAATGAAGGTAGGAAGTTACAGGTGAAATTCAGAGGCTGTAAGAGGAAAGCAAATTATTAAAAGATGACCTTCTGTATTAGTCAGCTCAGACTGCCATAAGGAAATACAACAGAGTGGGCTGCTTAAACAACAGACATTTATTTTCTAAAAGTTGTAGAGGCTAAAAGTCCATGATCATGGTGCTAGCAAATTTGGTTTTTGGTGAAGGCTTTCTTTCTGGCTTGTGAATGGCTACTTTTTTGATATGTGCTCACATGGCCTTTCCTTTGTGCTTGTGTATAGAGAGAATAAGATCAATCTCTGGTGTCTTTTCCTTTACTTATGAGGAAACCAATCCTGTAGGGACCATACCCGTATAACACCATTTAATCTTAATTATCTTTCTAAAGGCCCTATTTCCAAATACAGTTGCATTGGAGATTAGGTCTTCAATTTAAGAATTTGCTGTAAGCAGGCACAGTACAGTACATAACAGCTTCATGTGAGGAAGACAGTGCAGAGCAATAGCTCAGCTTCTGCCTTAGTTACAGCTCTTTGTTCTGCAGGTTTCTGTGGTAGCATGTGTAGAATGGAACACTGGATTAAGGAATCTATAATACCTTGAGGTCTAAATTTATCTTATCCTTATTTAAAAAGACATTAATGACTGATGATTGATCTCACAGGTCTTATCTTAAAATCACCCCTCCCTGTGCACATATAGACACACATACATACATACATGCACGTGCACACACACCACAACCCTTTAGAAAATTAAAAATGTGCAGTAAGTTATTTGGTTGGGGGAGGTGAATGTTCTTTATTAAATAACAAAGGGAACTGTAAATAATACCACAATGGGCTATTGTAAAGATAATTTTAACCAATGCAGGATTACCAAGACATTTTTACTTTTATTGGTGGTGCTGGCCCCTGGGAACTGAGTTCATCATGATATCCCCATCACAATGTGATCATGTCCGTAGAGGAATCCATTCCACCACACTATTCAAACTTCAGGGGTTTCTTTCCCATGTCTTCAATTTTGTCTAAGTTATCACTTTCATGGGAACCTATGAACAGACTTTAAAGTCAAAAAATATTGTATAGTGGTACCGTGAGATCTGAGATGTGCAATCCATGAATGAAATGCATATAGCGATTAATTTACCTTGTACACTGAAATCAGTTACTGTTTTGTTCTCTTAAAGGGGAATAGGCTAATTTAGTGTTTGTTCACTTAGTGAAATTGAACTGTGATTCGGATATGTTTAATGTATTTTTAATTTATTTAATGTATTTCATCTCATGTTTTCTTATTGTCACAGATTATAATAAATGCTGTGGCCTAAACCCATGTGGCCTACTAAATGCCACCAGGTTAAGCTGAGCATTGCCAACTGAGAGCTGTGCTGGCCTCTTTCCTCTACCATATGGTGGGAGGTGTGATTTATTTAAATGTTGGAAAACAGCTGTAAGGAAATATTTTTCTGTATAAATATCTAACACAAATCACAGGCAGGGACATTCTTAGTAGCAGCAGTCAACTCTAGGTTATCCTTTTAATGAAAAAGAGAAACAGTATGATGCTGATCCTAACAAATAGTACATATTATTTTTCCACAGATCCTCACTACCATACATACTTATTCTCCAGCTCTGACCTTTCTCGGGTGGGTTTTAGTTTTGAATCAGGAAGCATGAATCAGGCTGCAGAATGGTTAGAAGAGAGGGTAACCAGCTTTACATGGTAGAAGAAAGGAGGAGGAATCTGAGAAGCAATAATTAAGAATTTGACTATGAGTTTTGATTATAAGAATTTGACTATTAAGACTAAAGCACTTCTGTTTAATTTTATAGCATCTTAAGATAGAAAAAATTAAAATAAAACTCCAAAATGGAGTTCTTCCATTTTGAAACATTTACTAAATGGGGATGGTTTTTTATTGTTGTTATTGTTATTATCATTATTATTTTGTCATCAGAAACTTGATTTTTAATGGGTCTTATCTATGAGAAAGAGATATATTACTTTATGAATTAACTGTGTTTTCTTTGATTGATTTCAGCTGAGGATATGAAAATAGCACTACTGAAAAATCTTTTTATTACTTTCATTTTACTATTTCTTTATTGAAGTACAGTTGATTTACATTATAGTTTCAAGTTTGCAACATAATGATTATGTTTTTATAGATTATGCTTTATTTAAATGGTTTTCCAGGTGACTCAATAGTAAATAATCCACTTGCCAATGAAGGAGACACGGGTTCAATCCATGGGTTGGGAAGATCCCTCGGGGAGGAAATAGCAACCCACTCCAGTATTCTTGCCTGGAATATCTCATGGATAGAGGAGCCTGGTGGGCTATAGTCCATGGGATTGCCAAGAGCTGGACATGACCAGAGTTTATGACTGAGTATACACACACTCTATTTAAAGTTATTATAAAATGTTGACTATATTCCCTGTGCTGTACAATATATCTTTGTACCTGTTTTATTTTATACATAGTAGTTTGTGCTGTTAATTCATTACCCTTATCTTTCCCCTCCCCCCATCCCCTCTAGTTTGTTCTTTATACATGTGAGCCTGTTTCTGATTTGTTATATATATTATTTTAATTTTTTTAGATTTCACAAGTAGGTGATAACATACACTATTTCTTTCCCTGTTGACTTATTTCATTAAGAATAATACCCTCCAGGTCCATCCATGTTATCATAGCTGCAAAATTTCACAATTTTTATGACTGAATAGTATTCCATTGTATATGTATATCACATCTTCTTTATCCATTCATTTGCTGAGGGACACTTTGGTTGCTTCCATATCTTGGCTATTATACATAATACTGGTATCAATATTGGGGTACATGTATAATTTTGAATTAGTGTTTTTATTTTCTTCAGATATATACCAGGAGTGGAATTTCTAGATCATATGATAGTTCTATTTTCAGCTTTTTGAGAAACCTCCGTATTGCTTCTCTTAGTGGCTGTACCAATTTATTTTCCTAGCAACAGTGTACTAGGGTTCCTTTTTCTCCACATCATCACCAGCATTTGTTATCTGTAGACTTTTAGATGATAGCCGTTCTGACAGGTGTGTGGTGATATCTCATTGTGATTTTGATTTGCATTTCTCTGATGATTATCAATGTTGAGCATCTTTTTGAATATCTATATGCCATCTGTATATTTTCTTTGAAAAAATGTCTATTCAGATCTTCTGCCCATTTATTTTTTTATTTTTACTTTACAATTCTGTATTGGTTTTGGAATACAGTTGTTTGGGTTTTTTTATGTTGAGTTACCTGAGTGGTTTATGTATTTTTGGTATTAACTCCTTGTCACTCATATTTGCAAATATTTTCCCCCATTCAGTAGGTTGTCTTTTCATTTTGCCAGTGGTTTCCTTTTCTGTGTAAAAGCTCTTGAGTTTAATAAGGCCCCATTTCCTTTTCCTCAAGAGACAGATCAAAAGAAATATTGCTATAATTTATGTCAAGTTGTGTTCTGTCTATATATTTTTTAGGAATTTTGTGGTTTCCAGGTTTGTATTTAGATCTTTAATCCATTTTGAGTTTATTTTTGTATAAGATATGAGAAAAGCTCATTCTTTTATGTGTAGCTGTTCAGTTTCCCCAGCACCACTTATTGAAGAGACTATCTTCTCTCCATTGTATATTCCTGCCTCCTTTGTCACATATTAATTGATCATAGGTGCATAGGTTTATTTTTGAGCTCACTGTTCTGTTCCATTGATCTACATGTCTGCTTTTGTGTATACTGTTTGGGTGACTCTAGCCTTGTAATACAGTATGAAGTCAAGGAGCATGGCACCTCTAGCTTTGTTCTTATTTTCTCAAGATTGCTTTGGCTATTTGGGGTCTAAATTTTAGAACCATTTGTTCTAGTTCTGTGAAAAATGTCCTGCATGTTTTGATACGGATTACATTAAACCTGTATATTGCTTTGGGTAGTATTGAAAATTTAGCAGTACTAATTCTTCCAATCAGTGAATTTATGAGTGAAAGTGAAAGTGTACAGAGTGAAGTAAGCCAGAAAGAAAAACACCAATACAGTATACTAACGCATATATATGGAATTTAGAAAGATGGTAATGATAACCCTATATGTGAGACAGCAAAAAGAGACACAGCTGTATAGAACAGTCTTTTGGACTCTGTGGGAGAAGGCGAGGGTGGGATCATTTGAGAGAATAGCATTGAAACATGTATATTATTATATGTGAAACAGATCGCCAGTCCAGGTTCGATGCATGAGACAAGGTGCTCAGGGCTGGTGCACTGGGATGACCTAGAGGGATGGGATGGGGAAGGAGGTGGGAGGATCAGGATGGGGAACACGTGTACACCCATGGCTGATTCATGTCAATGTATGGCAAAAACCACTACCACATTGTAAAGTAATTAGCCTCCAATTAAAATAAATAAATAAATAATTAAAACTTCGGAAAAAAAAAAAGAGTTAGTCGCTCAGCTGTGTCTGACTCTGTGACCCCATGGACCCACACGGATTGCAGCTCACCAGGCTCTTCTGTCCATGGAATTCTCTAAACAAGAATACTGGAGTGGGTTCTTATACCCTTCTCCAAGGGATTGTCCTGACTCAGGGACTGAACCCGGTCTCCTGCATTGCAGGCAGATTCTTTACCATCTGAGCTACCTGGGAAGCCTGAACATAGGATATTTCCCCATTTATTTATATCATCTTTATTTTCCTTCTTAGAGTTTTCAGAATTCAGTTTTTTAAGTCTTTCACCTCCAAAGTTAAATTTATCCCTAGTTACTTTTTTATTTTAATGCAATTGTAAGTGGAATTGTTCAATTGAAATAAGAATAAATGAAAACGTATAATTCAGAAATCTCATTTTCAATCCCTGTAAGCAGATACATGACAAAAGAATGATCTTAATATTAGAAAATATGTGATATTCACATGAGGAAAACTATAACACTCTACCTAAGTGCTTTTTAGTAAAAGATGCTTATATTAGAAAGAATAATTATTTTAAAGTATCAATCATTCACCCATCAATTATAGTTTCAATAAAAACTCCAGTGATATTTTCCCATGTAACAAAGTATTCTAAATGTATTTTGAAAGAATACAAAGTTATTATAATGGAGAACTTTCTATAAATCAAAGTAAAAGGGAAGGATTATTATTATAAAATATAAAAGTGTATCATAGAACTATTTTTAAAAGTCCATTGATAGCAGAGCAACCAATGAAATATATTAAAGAACCCCCCAAAATAACCTATAAAATAATTTAGTATGTGAGAGAGGATTTTTAATAAATCACTATAAAGTGAAAAAGCATACAATAAACTGATTTTGTAAAGTTAATTAACTATATTAGAACAACAGTATTCAAGTTGTTATATTATACCATATACTAAAATAAATACCTACTAGATTAGGGAGTTAAATATTTAGTATTTCTTTCATTCAGCATATATTTATGGAGTACTTAGTACTTATGTCATAGGTTGTATTCTGGGCACTTGGCTAAAGGATTAAACAAAGTAGAAAAAACTTGTCTCTTAAGGTCAGTGGAGGAGAAAGAAAGTAAACAAGCAAATATATCTAAAATATAATACCATATAGTTGTAAGTATAAAGAAGAAAAATAAAGTGGGAGAAGACAATAAAAACCAGTGGAGATTCCATGTCAGATATAGGGGTAGGGAGTAGTGACACTTTCTAAGGGAAGAGGACGTTTGAACAGAGATCTGAATTCAGTAAAGGAGCAATCCATCAAGATGTCTGAGAGAAGGCCATTCTTGGTAGAGAGAATAGCAAGAGCTAAGAGCTAGAATTAGGAATATGCAGGTGACGATATAGGAGCAATAAGAAGACCACCATGGCTGTCACAAAGAGAAAGAGAGAGTGAGTTGAAAATGATAACTTGTCGGGGGTCAGATCATGTAGAGTTTTGTATGTCATGCTGCAGGATTTGGGCATTATTCTAAGTATGATAAAAAGCCATTGAATAAAGAGAGTAAGCAGATCTTTTGAAAATAATTACTGCAGTTTTTGTGTGGATGATAAACCATGGCAGGGCATGGAATGGGGTGGAGGGAGGCGGTAGTAGCTGAAAAGGAGGAAAATCCGTTGGGAGGCTATGGCATAACTCTTGAAGACAAATGCTGGTGGCTTAGATAATGCTGATAGTGGTGAAGATTATGCTAAATGGTCAGATTATGAATGTTGAAAGGCCCAGATGGAATTACTGGTGGAATGGATGTATACTTTGAGAGAGAAGTATTCAAGGGCAATGGTAAGGTTTTGGTACTGAGCAAATGGTGGTGCTATTTGCAAGAGAGGAAGAGTACATCACAAGATAGCTGGAGATGGCTAAGAAGGTATCAGTAGCTCTTTTTTGGTTATCTTAACTTTGTGATGGCTACTAGACATGTAAAAAAGACATTCTGGTTGTTGTATATAAATTCTGAGAACAGGGAATAACTCATCAGTTTATAGACTACATTTACAATAGACAGTAATATCGAGGAAGTGAGTACAAATATAAAGGAAACTGAAAGATGGAGCCCCCAGGTGATCCACAGTTTTTGCAGAATAAGAAAGTGGATCTAGCAAAAGATTGAGAAGGAGTAAAGAGTAAGGTACAAAGAGAATCAGTTCAGTTCAGTTGCTCAGTCGTGTCTGACTCTTTGAGACCCCATGAAGTGCAGCACACCAGGCCTCCCTGTCCATCACCAACTCCCGGAGTTCACCCAACTCATGTCCATCGAGTCAGGGATGCTATCCAGCCATCTCATCCTCTGTCGTCCTCTTCTCCTCCTGCCCCCAATTCCTCCCAGCATCAGACCCTTTTCCAATGAGTCAACTCTTTGCATGAGGTGGCCAGAGAACTAGAGTTTCAGCTTTAGCATCATTCCTTCCAAAGAACACCCAGGGCTGATCTCCTTTAGAATGGACTGGTTGGATCTCTTTGCAGTCCAAGGGACTCTCAAGACTCTTCTCCAACACCGCAGTTCAAAATCATCAATTCTTCGGTGTGCAGCTTTCTTCACAGTCCAACTTTCACATCCATACATGACCACAGGAAAAACCATAGCCCTGACTAGACGGACCTTTGTTGGCAAAGTAATGTCTTTGCTTTTGAATATGCTATCTAGGTTGGTCATAACTTTTCTTCCAAGGAGTAAGCGTCTTTTAATTTCATGGCTGCAGTCACCATCTGCAGTGATTTTGGAGCCCAGAAAAATAAAGGCTGACACTGTTTCCACTGTTTCCCCATCTATTTCCCCTGAAGTGATGGGACCGGATGCCATGATCTTGGTTTTCAGAATGTTGAGCTTTAAGCCAACTTTTTCACTTTCCTCTTTCACTTCCATCAAGAGGCTTTTTAGTTCCTCTTCACTTTCTGCCATAAAGGTGGTGTCATCTGCATATCTGAGGTTATTGATATTTCTCCTGGAATCTTGATTCCACCTTGTGCTTCTTCCAGCCCAGCGTTTCTCATGATGTACTCAGTTCAGTTCAGTTCAGTTCAGTCACTCAGTCGTGTCCGAATCTTTGCGACCCCATGAATCGCAGCACGCCAGGCCTCCCTGTCCATTACTATCTCCCGGAGTTGACACAGACTCACGTCCATCGAGTCCGTGATGACATCCAGCCATCTCAGCCTCGGCCGTCCTCTTCTCCTCCTGCCCCCAATCCCTCCCAGCATCAGAGTCTTTACCAATGAGTCAACTCTTCACATGACGTGGCCATAGTACTGGAGCTTCAGCTTTAGCATCATTCCTTCCAAAGAAATCCCAGGGTTGATCTCCTTCAGAATGGACTGGTTGGATCTCCTTGCAGTCCAAGGGGCTCTCAAGAGTCTTCTCCAACACCACAGTTCAAAAGCATCAATTCTTCGGTGCTTAGCCTTCTTCACAGTCCAACTTTCACATCCATACATGACCACAGGAAAAACCATAGCCTTGACTAGATGGACCTTAGTTGGCAAAGTAATGTCTCTGCTTTTGAATATACTATCTAGATTGGTCATAACTTTTCTTCTAAGGAGTAAGCGTCTTTTAATTTCATGGCTGCAATCACCATCTTCAGTGATTTTGGAGCCCCCAAAATAAAGTCTGACACTGTTTCTACTGTTTCCCCATCTATTTCCCATGAAGTGATGGGATCAGATGCCATGATCTTCGTTTTCAGAATGTTGAGCTTTAAGCCAACTTTTTCACTCTCCTCTTTCACTTTCATCAAGAGGCTTTTTAGCTCCTCTTCACTTTCTGCCATAAGGGTGGTGTCATCTGCATATCTGAGGTTATTGATATTTCTTCCAGCAATCTTGATTCCAGCTTGTGTTTCTTCCAGTCCAGCGTTTCTCTTTAACTCTGCATATAAGTAAAATAAGCAGGGTGACAATATACAGCCTTGACGTACTCCTTTTCCTATTTGGAACCAGTCTGTTGTTCCATGTCCAGTTCTAACTGTTGCTTCCTGACCTGAATACAGATTTCTCAAGAGGCAGGTTAGGTGGTCTGGTATTCCCATCTCTTTCAGAATTTTCCACAATGCATATAAGGTAAACAAGCAGGGTGACAGTATACAGCCTTGACGTACTCCTTTTCCTATTTGGAACCAGTCTGTTGTTCCATGTCCAGTTCGAACTGTTGCTTCCTGACCTGCAGGAAGGTTTCTCAAGAGGCAGGTCAGGTGGTCTGGTATTCCCATCTCTTTCAGAATTTTCCACAGTTTATTGTGATCCACACAGTCAAAGGCTTTTGCATAGTCAATAAAACAGAAATAGATATTTTTCTGGAACTCTCTTGCTTTTTTGATGATCCAGCGGATGTTGGCAATTTGATCTCTGGTTCCTCTGCCTTTCCTAAAACCAGCTTGAACATCTGGAAGTTCATGGTTCACGTATTACTGAAGCCTGGCTTGGAGAATTTTGAACATTACTTTACTAGCATGTGAGATGAGTGCAATTGTGTGGTAGTTTGAGCATTCTTTGGCATTGCCTTTCTTTGGGATTGGAATGAAAACTGACCTTTTCCCGTCCTGTGGCCACTGCTGAGTTTTCCAAATTTGCTGGCATATTGAGTGCAGCACTTTCACAGCATCATCTTTCAGGATTTGAAGTAGCTCAACTGGAATGCCTTCACCTCCACTAGCGTTGTTCATAGTGATGCTTTCTCAGGCCCACTTGACTTCACACTCCCAGATGTCTGGCACTAGGTGAGTGATCATACCATTGTGATTATCTTGGTCTTGAAGATCTTTTTTATACAGTTCTTCTGTGTATTCTTTCCACCTCTTCTTAATATCTTCTGCTTCTGTTAGGTCCATACCATTTCTGTCCTTTATCGAGCCCATCTTTGCATGAAATTTTCCCCTTGCTATCTCTAATTTTCTTGAAGAGATCTCTAGTCTTTCCCATTCTGTTCTTTTCCTATATTTCTTTACATTGATCGCTGAGTAAGGCTTTCTTTTCTCTTCTTGCTATTCTTTGGAACTCTGCATTCAGATGCTAATATCTTTCCTTTTCTCCTTTGCTTTTCACTTCTCTTTTCACAACTATTTGTAAGGCATCCCCAGACAGCCAAAGAGAATCAGGGGACTATAATGACCTAGAATTTAAGTAAAGAAAATATTTTTCAAAAAGAGAGATTTATTGAATCTCAAGTAAATGAATGTAGAGAATTATATTTAATAATCTAAAAGTGATGGGTGGCTTTGGCAAGAGTAGATTTAATGCAGTGTGAATGAATATATTATTGTATAGTTTCAAGAGAGAATGGGAGATGAAACTGCGGAAATGAGTAAAGCCAACTGTTTTGAGTAGATTTCCAATAAAAAGGTTGAACACATGGCTGATGGAGAGATTTTTATTTTACTTTATTTTCAAGAAAGTAATTATTATAGCATGTTTTCTGCACTGATGTGTATTATCCAATAGAGAAGGAAAAATTAATAATACAAAAGAGAAAGGGATGATTACAGATGCAAAGTCTGAATATGTTGAGGGTGGATGGGATATTAGGCAAAAGTAGCACTATCTTAAATTCATGAGGGAGAGTTATGGTTATATGCTAAAATTACAATAAGATAAAAATAGAATAAAACAATGAAAATACTATAATTTGATGTAGGTGGCTCAGCAGTAAAGAATCCATGTACCAGTGCAAGAGATGTGGGTTCAATCCCTGGCTCAGTAAGATCCCCTGGAGAAGAAAATGGCAACCCACTTTAGTATTCTTGCGTGGAAAACTCCATAGACAGAAAAGCCTGGCGGGCTGTAGTCCCTGGGGTTTCGGAGAGTTAGACACAACTGAGCAACTGAGCATAGCAACTAAAGTGAAAGTAAAAGTGAAGTCACTCAGTCGTCTGACTCTTTGCGACCCCATGGACTGTAGCCCACCAGGTTCCTCCATCCATGGGATTCTCCAGGCAAGGGTACTGGGGTGGGTTGCCATTTCCTTCTCCAGGGGATTTTCCCGACCCAGGGATCAAACCCGGGTCTCCCGCATTGTAGGCAGATGCTTTACCCTCTGAGCCACCAGGGAAATCCCATAGCAACTAAACAACAACAAAAAAGGAAAGGATAATAATTTTTTTCAGTAATATATACATTAATGAGAGAAAAATACACACCTGCTAAATGTCTGATGGACAACCAGAAAGATAAATTATGGGAAATCCATGATAATAATATTATTTTAAATAATACAAACAAATATGTTAATTTGACAGTAATAAAGCATTCATAAATATACATAACCAAGATTAAGGAACAAAAAGGAAGTTTCAGAACACTATATTCATAGTACTATCTTAATTAAAAGAAGAAAGGAATGTATATGACTTTTTTGTATCTATTCACTGAAAATATTTGGAAAATATGCATTAACTTAAAAATGGTCCATGAGAAAGTGTGAGAGAATGTCTGTATTTCACTTTGGATCCTTCAGTGCTATTTGAAATTTTTTATAGAAACATCTGTTGAATTTAAAATGAAAATACGTGAAACAAATAAAAAAGGAATATACTGATAGATGCTACCCATAGAAATAACATTAAACTTCAAAAAAAAAAATAAAGTAGAGGGGAAAATGAACCAGAAACTATCATATACCACACACACACGCAAACAGACAACCCTAATACTTAAAATGAACAAATTCTGATAGTGGTAGTAATTCATTCATTCAACATTAAAAAATATATGTATTTATTATGTGGTTACTAGATACCAAACATTTTTAGATAGTATATATGCAAATGTGACTGTGGAACCCTCTCCTCAAGGAGCTTCCAATCCATGGAGGAGACAGAGAATTAAACATGAAATTATAACTCAAAGTGATAATGCCTATGACAGGGAAAGGATGGATTCCATAAAGAACACACGTATGATGAGTTTCTAATAGTAACAACATATAAGCAGAAGCCCACCAGGCAATCAACAGTTATCCAGAGAGGGAGGAACATTTCAGGTAGCAACAACAGCATGTGCAAAGGCCTAGAACAAATAAAAGCAGTACATGCTGAGGGAACTGCAAATTAGTTTTGTTAATGTGTTCACATTACTCACCACAGTGCCTAACATCTAATACTTGCCCAGTAAATAGTAAACTGCAAACAGTTTTGTCCATTTCCAGTGGCAGCAAAGTTGAACACTTGAGATGAGAGTTTTGCAAAATAAATAAACAGCTTAAAACTTGTACATGTTCTAATCTAATAAATTGGGTTACTCTCCTGAACAGTTTTAGTTTCAGAAAAAAAAAAGTCCCAAATCTGTATACAAAAATACCAGTTTCCACACTTTCAATAAGTCAAAAGTAGAGGTAGCATGTCAAAACAGTGAAAAATATTCCAGTAGATTATCCATTTTGTATCATCATAAAAGATACGTGAGGAAAGTTTAAAGTTCTCAGGAAAGACCTTGCTGATATAAAAACGTAAAGTACAAAAATAACAAACTTTTTTTTAAGGATGTGCTATGGACTGGAGGAAGTGCAGTAAGATGTTGACCATTGATATTAGATGGGAGAACTACAAACAACACTTTTTCTTCCTTCTACCTCTCTATAATTTACACATTTACTATACTTAAGAAAACTACTAAAAAATTAATTGTTTTTAAAATATTTACCAATTACCTTAAGTTTAGAATATCTATAGACTTCTGTGATGCCATTTAGAAATAATACCCTAAAGCCTGGTGTTCTATCTGCTTCCCAAAAGTAATTCAAAGGTAATTCCTAAAAATTAAAATTGGATTGGCCAAAACTGTTTATTCACAGGAAGGAAAAAAAAGAGGGAGAACTATGTAGAAAGGGTTTGGCTTTGTAGTCAGCCTTACTAGAGAGTAGAAACCTGAAACCAAGGAGTTCCTGGCAATGTGTAGAATGAGAAAAGACAGTCAATAGTGGATTCTGTGATGATGACAGTACAGTAAAAGGAGGGAGGACTTACTATCTAGGTTTTAAACAATTTATTGTAGATTCAGGTCTTCCAGTAAGCCAGTTTTTTAGTAAAAAATGTGTCAATGAGATAAAACTTTTTCTTGATATGAGATTGAATATTTGACTGCTTTTATTTTTTTTAGTCCATTATAGAATTCTAATAACAGGACACATTCCAGACAAGGGAATTGTACAGTAACTATTGTAGACTTCTCTTTGTATAATAAAAAATAATATTTTCCTTGGTGCTAAGAGTTCTGTGTGTGTGTGTATATATATATATATACACATATACATATATACATACATATATGTATATATGTATGTGTGTGTGTGTGTGTGTGTGTGTGAAAGAAATTTGCCTTTTGTTTGGCAAATATGTTGTTTAAATATTTTGCTGTCACTTGATAATTTATCTTTTGACTTTGTTTTTAAATTTTTGCCAGAATTTTTTAACATATAATTTCCTTAAGCTATAGTCATGTGTGTAAAAAATAAAATATAGTAGCATTTAGTAGCATCTTCCTTCATTATTGAGTATCTCAATTTCACTTCTGTTTTCAGCACTCTTTCAACCCCACCTCCTGTTCCACCTGATAATAGCTAATTTTAATTCACTTCAGTGTAACTCCAATCATTTCAAGTTTAAACTATGGCAACTCAGGATTCCCTCCATTCCTTTTCCCTCTGTATCTCCCTAGAGTCACGTAAGTACCAGAGGCCTTTTAGAGGCTCATGGCATTGCGGGAGTGTGATTGTCCTTCAGCTGCATTTTGTCCTGTTTGGTGCTGCTGAGAGGACTATAACACCCACTGATGTGGGCCTCACTAAAATGGCTGAGGTCCCTAACTGTACAGTAGTCCATGCTGCCATCTGCTGGTGTTTCCTCTTGTTACTACGTAACAAGACCTCCTTAGATGTTCAAGATGGCTCCTGAAATTTATATCATAGTTGTATACTTTTCAGCTGAAGAATTGATGGTTTTGAACTGTGGTGTTGGAGAAGACTCTTGAGAGTCCCTTGGACTGCAAGGAGATCCAACCAGTCCATTCTAAAGGAGATCAGCCCTGGGATTTCTTTGGAAGGAATGATGCTAAAGCTGAAACTCCAGTACTTTGGCCACCTCATGTGAAGAGTTGACTCACTGGAAAAGACTCTGATGCTGGGAGGGATTGGGGGCAGGAGAAGAAGGGGACGACAGAGGATGAGATGGCTGGATGGGATCACCGACTCGATGGACATGAGTCTGAGTGAACTCCGGGAGATGGTGATGGACAGGGAGGCCTGGCGTGCTGTGATTCACGGGGTCACAAAGAGTCGGACACGACTGAGCGACTGAACTGAACTGAACCGAACTGAAACTTTTTGGGGTAATTTCATCTTCTCTCTTATTATTCTTGGAGGCTACAGAAGGTTGGTGGGATTGCTTTGGCTTCTTCACTCAGACATTCCAGTTGCTCTCATTCCTTTATGAGGATGCAAATGGAGACCCTGTGAAGAGGCCTTTTCCTTAGTGTTCCAGGAAGGAACAGTGGAAGGTACACAGGAAGCAGTGTACCAGTCTTTCCTCTTAGATCCAAACCTTCTTCTACCCTTGAGAGAATTTTAATTTCCTTTTAGATAGACAAAAACTGTCGCAGCATTGTTCTCCCATATTTTTCTGCCTTGAAACTGGGCCACAGAAATGCTGAGAAACTGACAGAATTCTCTTTGCCTATGATGAGATTCCCTCTTTGTGTTAGTGAAGACCTTGTGCTCAGTTCTGATGTGTAGATCAACACTGCAGTGAAGGCAAAGGTAGCACAGGAAATAATCCACCTGCTCAAAGTTAAAGGTGTCATCCTGTGTTCATTTTTATGCAGTGAAATATATCCATCCCTCTGCTTTTGCTTCTGGGCTTATGTCACAGTAATTCTAATGTCTTTTTTATATCACAATTTTGCAAAATTTAATCCACATATACTTCTAGAACTTTTATAGAACAACATTTTAAACATGTAAATCTTGGACTTATCTTGCATCTGTTTTAGTATACATAAGATATGAATTCAGTTTACTAATTTCTCAAAATGATACTATAGCAACTTAGTGGTTTGGAGTTCTTGGGGGGATATTTTGCCTGAAGTATCCAACTTGCTAGGAATATTCACTGATTTCATGATGGGACCTGTGAACCAGTCTTTAGAGTTAAGAGTAGTGATTGTCAAATTTGACTGCCTATCAGAACATTTGGAGAGAGTTAAAAATACTGATAACTGGATCCCAGCTTCTCATGTAATTGTTTTGGAGTACAGTCTGTATATCATGATTTTAAAAATCTTTCTGGATGATTATAATGCAGTCAAAATTCAGTACTATTAAATTATAAACCTGTTTTTAGGGCATGAGTGAAAGCCATGTGATGCTTTTTCATAGAGTAGTATGGAGCATGTATCCCAGTCACCTTGGATATGTGGGCTTGTTGAAATCCAGATTTCTGTGCCCCTCTCTCAGAGTTTCTGAGTCAGAAGCTGCAGAGTGATGCCAAAGAATTTGCATTTCTAACAAGTTCTTGATTCCTACTAATGTTATTGGTCCAGGGACCACACTTGGAGAGGAAATGTAATAGAGTATTAAAAGAACTTCTGGAGGAAAATAACTCTAGACATTTTATTTGGTCAGAAGGTAGCATCCACATTTATACTGATACTTTTCATTCTCCCATTTGAATTTCAAAAAGATTATAAATGAAATTTGTGCAGAATTTATTATTTAGCTACACTCATTCTTAAGATGTGATTTAAGGTCACAATAAAATAAAACATAAATGGAAAGAAGGGGAGAAAATTAGAACATGAGTAAAATGATGTCTGGAAAGACAAAATTAAAAGGGTAGTGTACATATGTACATTTGCTGATGTTCGATCATAAATTTGGTAAACTTTCAACAGTGAACATTAAATAGGGAAACAAAATCATAGCAAAATTTATAGTGCTCCTGAGATGAAAACAAGCCAGTACTTCAGATAAAAAACACATCACTGTCCTGACATCAGAGGAAACTTTCCTCTATATTTGCTTTCAAGATAAGTCTATACAACATTGTGAATAACATCTTTTCTCTTCATGTTTGGTACAATGAATGTAGATATTCTGTTGATCAAAGCTTAATTATAACATTAGAATACTAGGTAATTTGATCACTAGGTTATTTGGAGTTTCTATTTTTCTTAAATGAGTTTCAGAGTACTTTTATTTAAATGATTCCTCAGTCATCAATACAAATTATTGATTCCCATCAAAATATAGCAGAAGCAATTATACTGAGGACACATGAGAGTGTTCAGATTTAACATTCTCAGTTTGTTGGTCTTGAGCACAGATGAACTTTCCTTCATTCTGGATCTTGGTTCTTACCTTAGAGATTGGGAGATCATAGAATTTTTTGAGAATCTGGTGATAACAAAGCACCTGCTTTCTAGAAAATAATATACAGATCATAATTATTCATAAATTCTGAATTTATGGACTTGGTTCCTTGCTAAAATGTACTTGTAACCCTAAAGTCAATACTCCAGTTGTGGTTAGAACCAGGCAGTGTTTCATCTCTCAGACTGTAAACAAGTGTTATTTTTAACAGCACATTTAGTGCCATGTTTTTCACATTTTTGTGCTTTTTCTTTTTATTTCACTGGTTAAAATAACCCTTTAGCACAGAAAGGCCATGATGTGCCTCATGGAAAAAATGTGTGTTGGATACTCTTTATTAGCTTCATTCAAGGATGAGTTAGAGTGTGGTTAGCCGTTAGTTCAATGTTAATGAATTAACAATAAATATTAAATGAAGGTTAAAAAAAAAAAAGAAAGTGAAGGTTGCTGACTCTTTGTGACCCCATGGACTGCAGCCTGCCAGTCTCCTCTGTTCATGGGATTCTCCAGGCAAGAATACAGGAATGGGTTTCCATGCCCTTCTCCAGGGGAATCTTCCCAATCCAGGGACTGAACCCAGGTCTCCCACACTGCAGGTGGATTCTTACCATCTGAATCACCAGAGAAGCCCAATATTAAATGTTCAGTCAGTTCAGTTCAGTTCAGTCGCTCAGTTGTGTCCTACTCTTTGCGACCCTATGGACTGGAGCATGCCAGGCCTCCCTGTCCATCACCAACTCCTGGAGTTTATTCAAACTCATGCCCATTGAGTCAGTGATGCCATCCAACCGCCGCATCCTCTGTCGTCCCCTTCTCCTGCCTTCAATCTTTCCCAGCATCAGGGTCTTTTCAAATGAGTCAGCTCTCCACATCAAGTGGCCAAAGTATTGGAGTTTCAGCTTCAGCATCAGTCCTCCCACTGAATATTCAGGACTGATTTCCTTTAGGATGGGCTGGTTGGATCTCTCTGTAGTCCAAGGGACTCTCAAGAGTCTTCTCCAACACCACAGTTCAAAAGCATCAATTATTCAGCGGTCTGCTTTCTTTATAGTCCAACTCTCACATCCATACATGACTACCGGAAAAACCATAGCTTTGACTAGATAGACCTTTGTATTAAATGAGGTGTGTTTATTAAATGAGGGGTCTTTAAATAGAAACACACATAAAACATGATTATGTATTAATAAGTTGAAAACCAATATTGTGACCACAGGTTTGTAAAAACCTTTCTCTGTATTTTCCCAAGGAAAGTAACCCTTCATTTCCCCTAAGAGCAATGATTCAGTAGTCACTAATTCTGTGTTTTGAGGTGACATTATAAAACATAACCACTCCACATATCAAGAACTGACTGTATATAACCCAAATTTGCCTTCAGGTTCAGGGATTTTTATAAGATACTGAGTATGTGTTAGGTAAGAGCCCTCAATGAAGAATGGATGTACTGAGTTTATTGGGAATTATCTTGAAGGAGTAATATTTCTCTTAATGAGCTTTATTTTAGGGTTATTGGCTCAAAACCAGACCACTGGGTTTCAAACTATGTCACTCACTAGCTGTATGATCTTGGGCAAGTTTCTTAGACCAAGCTTCCTCATTTATGAAATAAATAAATAATTAAAGGGACTGGAACATCAAACAGTTCAGATGATATTGTTGATACTTTAAATTAATTGATTATCAACAGAGAAATATGGGAATAATTAGAGTTCTCATTACCCAGCAAAGAGGGGGTTAGACAGTAGAATGCAAATATTCAAAAATAAACTGATTAATTTTTATACCTCAATGAGTATGACTTCTCAGACTGTTTACCATTCAGCTTCTCATGGCTCTATTCACAAATCAGTTTGTTGGAATTAATAACTGAAGGAATAGCTCACAACAAAACAAACTTCTCATTCCCCAACTATGAGATGAAAATAATCATGGGAAAAAATAGCTAAGCTTCAAAATGAAGAAAAAAGAGGTAGCAATGAGATTAAAAATATTAAAGTTAAGATAAAAGGCTAAAATAAAGGCAAGAAGCTTAGAGATTGTAAGAGAGAAAGAGAGAAAAAAAAAACAAAAGGAAAACTTACAAAATGAGGTAAGGTATTTATGCCCAAGACAAAGCTCAAGGTATATCTGGTTTCCTGAAGGGTTGGGTCCCCTATTGTAACTATGGTATTAACTACTCTGCTACACAATTCTTCAGAGATCTTTAGTAACATAGTACAGGACCACTGAGTTCAAACAACTGGAGGGCTTTAGGCAAAGCATCAGTTTATCTCAGCTAAGTAGAGCACACTGATAGAATAACTATGATAATGAAATAATTCTGTGGACTAAAAAGTTGAAGTTTAAAGACTTCCAAGTTTGTTCTTTATATTGCCTTGGTTATTTTTGACCCTTTGCATTCTAAGATAAGACTTAAAGAATTTACATATCAATTTCCACTGAGTGTGCTTCCAATTTAATGCATGATGCAATCAGTTGGCAATCTTACATATCTTTTGTTAGATATGTGTGTGTTTGTGTGTTTGTGTGTGTGTGTGCTCAGTCATGTCCAACTCTTTATAACCCCACAAACTGTAGCTTACCAGGCTCTTCTATCCATGGGATTTCCCAGGCAAGAATACTGGAATGGGTTGCTGTTTCTTTCACCAGGGCATCTTCCCAACCCCAGGATCAAACCCACATCTCTTGCGTCTCCTGCCTTGGCAGGTGGATTATTTTTTAATTAATTAATTTTAATTGGAGGACAATTACTTTACAATATTGTGGGGGTTTTTCCATATATCATTATGAATTGGCCATAGGTATACTTGTGTCCTCTGCATTCTGAAACCCTCTTCCACCACCCTCCCCACCCTATCCCTCCAGGTTGTCACATAGCACCAGTTTTGGGTGCCTGCAGGCAGATTCTTTACTACTGCACCACCTAGGAAGCCCTTTGTTAGATTTATTTCTAGCTATTCAATGTTTTTTTTTTTTCTTTTATAAATAGAATTGTTTTAAAATTTCATTGTATATTTGCTCATTTCTTGTATATAGAGAAAACAATTGACTTTTAAAATATTAACTTTGTGTTCAGTGATCTGGTTTATTGTCTAATAGTTTTCATGTTCTTTTGGACCTTCTAACCTTCTAATGTACTATTTTTGCCTATGAATTATAACAACTTTAATCATTTCTTTCCAGTTCTTACAATTCTTTTAACTTTTTTTGCTCTCTCCTCTGCATCTCTCTTCCTCTCCCTTTTATCTTTTCCCTAGTCCTCCTCCTCCTTTTTTGCCTAATGGGACTGGTTACAAACTTCATTTCAGTGTTGAATAGAAATGGTAATAGTAGGCATCTTTGTCATATTTCATTTCCAGGGGAAAGCTTCAACATTTCTCCACTAATTACATTTTGTATGTTAAAATTATGAATATATGCACATTAAAAGACACTATTAGCATTTGGAGAGGGCAGCCCCAGAATGGAAAATATATTTTCAATATATAAGTTTGGGTAGGAGGGAGACTCAAGAGGGAAGGGATAATGAATACTTATAGTTGATTCAATTTGTTGTACAGCAGAAACAAACACAACATTGTAAAGCAATTATCCTCCAAATAAAAATAAATAAATAAATGCCTATCTTTAACAAAACACTTCTGTTAAGAATATATAAACTCCTAACAATTCATAAATGAGTTAAAAAAAATGGGCAAACACCTGAATAAATATTTTAGAAAGAGGATACCTAAGAAGCCAGAGAGATGTGAAAAGATGCATATATTTATGAGTCATAAAGAAAACAGAAATTAAGACCACAGTGTAATATCACTATATATCCACTGGAAGGGCTAAAATGAAAATGACTGACAACATCAAGTACTGGTGAGTATATAGAGAGCTGGAAATTTCATAAACAGCTGGTAGGAGTAGAAAATGGTAAAACGACTTTCTGTTTCACAGCATATATTAAAGCTTACTGGCTTCCCAGGTGGCACAGTGGTAAAGAATCCATCTGCCAATGCAGGAGAGGCAAGAGATGCAGGTTTGATCCCTGAGTTGGAAAGATTCCCTGGAGGAGGAAATGGCAACCCCCTCCAGTATTCTGGCCTGGAAAATTCCATGCACAGAGGAGCCTGGTGGAATACAGTCCATGGGGTTGCAAAGAGTCGGACATGACTGAGTGACTAAGCATGCATGCGTGCGTGCACGTGGTCATACACACACACACTCAAAAGCTTACTGAAATCACAGAAAGAAAAGCCACAGATTAAGGGGCACTGGTATACACACACACACACATATATATAATTTATATATTTATTCTTCCTACTATTAATAGACAATTGAGTCACTTCCCAGTTTTCAGTTAAAATGTAATGCTCCTATGAGCAGTCTTGTAGATGCACTGTAATAATCATAGTTTGGCATATCTGTTGAATATATAATTGTTTGGACTAGAGAACACGTGGATATTAAGCTTTAGTTGGTTGAGGTTGTACTGTGCTCAGTCATGTCCAACTTTTTGCATCCCCATGGACTGTAGCCCACCAGGCTCCTCTGTCCATGGGATTCTCTGGAAAAAATACTGGGGTATATTTTTGGATCTGTAGGAGATCCAGACCTAGGGACTGAAATGGTATCTCTTATGTTTCCTGCATTGGTAAGTGGCTTCTTTATCACTAATACCACCTGGGAAGTCCTAAATGTTATCAAGTGTGCAGTATAAACTGGAATATCAGTTACTTCAGGTTGGAATTTAAAAAATTATTTCTTAAATTTTTATTTTTCAAGACTAGTCAAATCTATAAACCTATATTTTCTATCATCCCTTTGTTCAGCATATCCTGCTATTAATCACTTAGTAGCTGTCTTGGTTATCAGATTAACTGTTGCATATGCCAAAGAGAAACTGTAAAGTGCTTCCTTTAAGTGAAAAGTTGAAAGTTTTCAGCCTAAATAAGGCAAAAAAAAAATTGTATGCTGAAATTGCCAAGATCTATAGTTAGAATAAATCCTCTGTTCGTGAAATTGTGAAAAAGGAAAAAGAAATTCATGCTAGTTTTGCTGTCACATCTCAGACTGCAAAAGTTAATGACTGTAGTGTATGATAAGCCCTAAGTTAAGATGGCAAAGGCATTATTTTGTACAAGATATTCTGAGAGACCACATTCATATGACTTTTGTCACAATATGTTGTTATAATTGTTCTATTTTCTTATTAATTTCTTACTGTGCCTAATTTAAGTTAAACTTTATCATGGTATAGATTTATAGGAAGAAGCAATACATATATGGTTTGGTATAATCTGAGGTTTCCAGTATTCACTGGTGATCTTGGAAAAACATATGTTCTACAAATAAGGGAGAGCTACTAAATTGACGTAAAATTAAAAAACAAACAGAACTAACCTACAATACTAGAAGTCAAATTGGAAAAGTACCCCAGGAGAAGGCACTAGGGCATTTCTAGAGTAATACTGGTAATATTAATTACTTGATCTGGAGATTCGTTATATAAGGATGTGTGAAATTTCAGTGAGCTGTACTTGTGGTTTGTACAGTTTCCTGAATGTATGTTGTACTGCAGTAAAAGCAATGAAAACAAACAGAAAGCCCAAGGGATCAAATAAGGCTATTTGATTTTGAATAACTAAAGGGGTACCATAAATGTCTAGTGTACCTCAGAAGAAAAAGTAATCCATACTTAAAGATATTTGAAATTCATGAGCTGAAAGCCTAGACCTCTGTCAAAAATCCTGATGGGAAAATTTTGAAAGGCACCCCTTTCGAAGGGGTATTCTGCTTGTACCTCAGAATAGGCAACCTGTACTTCTCCACTGGGAGAAGCAACTCTTAGTAGGCAGGAAATTCTGCATTCTCACACCATCAACCCATGTTAACCCCTTCACCGAGAACATTTTAGCAGGAGTTTCTCCACTGAATTCCCCAATTCCATTTGCCCCATAGTGTTGTCTCACAGGGCTTCCCAGGGGGCGCTAGTGGTAAAGAACCTGCCTGACAATGCAGGAGACCTTCGACTGGGGCTTCATCCCTAGGTCCCGAAGATGCCCTGGAGGAGGACATGGCAACTCACGCCAGTATTCTTGCCTGGAGATTCCCATGGACAGTGGAGCCTTGGCGGACTACAGTCCATGAGGTCGCAAAGATCAGACTCGACTGAAGTGACTTAGCAGGCATGCAGGTTCTCCTGGTAATACATGATCATTATTTGGTCCTCATTTGTAACTGAATCTATTTGTCAGCCACAAACATATGGCCAAATGAATGCATCCACTGGCTGATGAACCTGATTGCTTTATTATATTTTCTTCTTTTCAAATAAGGAAGAAGAAGCATCCCCAGATAAAATATACCCAGATTTCTAAATTCTGTGACTAATGACAGAATTTTCACTGTCTCTTTCTTAGATTGCTAATTCAATTACTAACAAACTATGCAAATAAGGGCAGACATATAGCATCTCTTAAAACTGAGAAAGGTCCATAAGGATGTCAGAAACTCCCAGGAATTTCTGATACAAAATAATGGATGAGTCCAGACTAAAGTCCTTAGTTGAAAGTTGACTCACCACCTTACTAGGAGAAAATGAATCAGTATTCCCAAGATGAAAATTGAAAACACCCTGGAGAACATAAATTGCCTAATTTCAGGAGAGTTTTAGAGGCAAAGATAAATACAGAGGCAATAAAGACACAGTACTTAAAAAAATTTTTTTGATTTGATCCACCACAATTGAAAGCAGGGCACCTGAAATGTGGCAAGGATCCTGCACTGCAGTAACCAGAGAGATCATGCAGTGTTGAATAAAGCTGTCTTCTCTCTCTATTAGAATTTAAAATTGTTCTGGATTTTCCAATAGTTTCCATTAGATAATCAATCATCAATATAAAATGCATTCTCAGAAAGAAAATAAATGTATTATTATTTTTAGATATGATTATTTGCCTAGAACACAAAACAAAACAAAAAAAACTGATAGCAATCTTGATAGTAGAGTCTGTTTATAGAGTAAATATGTCACACTCCATCAGAGCAACATGATAGATTAGAAAAGAAAACATCAAATCAGAAACAATAGATACAAAATGGGTAGGAAAACTTTTCAGTAAGAATGGAGAACCCTCAAATTGTGCAGTTATTATAAACATGATAATTATCCTTAAGAAAATAGAGCAACTCAAAGCAATCCCAATGAGATGCCTTTCTTTTTGAAATTTGATATAATGAATCTAAATGTCAACTGAAAGAATAATTTGATGTTCTATTTTCCCCAAATTACAACATTATATTCAATGAAACACACAGACCTTATATTTATGATCAATCCTGTTTGACATAATCATCAAGATTTTTTAAAAAATAACCCAATTTGTTTTATTTCCAGAAAGTTATTTATTTTATACCTCCTTCAAATCAATTTTCATCTCCAAGCTTCCCCACATCCACAATCTCGACCATAGGCAAATATCATGCTGTTTGTTTATTTTTTCCACTACAGGGTATTTAGGTTAGTTTTTGAACTTTCAGTTCAGTTCAGTTGCTCAGTCATGTCCAACTCTTTGCAACCCCATGAATCGCAGCACGCCAGGCCTCCTGTCCATCACCACTCTTGGAGTTTACCCAAACTCATGTCCGTCAAATCGGTGATGCCATCCAGCCATCTCATCCTCTGTCGTCCCCTACTCCTCCTGCCCCCAATCCCTCCCAGCATCAGGGTCTTTTCCAATGAGTCAACTCTTCACATGAGGTGGCCAAAGTATTGGAGTTTCAACTTCAACATCAGTCCTTCCAAAGAACATGCAGGACTGATCTCCTTAGAATGGACTGGTTGGATGTCCTTGCAGTCCAAGGGACTCTCAAAGACTTTTCTCCAACACCACATTTCAAAAGTATCAGTTCTTCGGCACTCAGCCTTCTTCACAGTCCAACTCTCACATCCATACATGACCACTGGAAAAACCATAGCTTTGACTAGACAGACCTTTGTTGGCAAAGTAATGTCTCTTCTTTTTAATATGCTGTCTAGGTTAGGAATAACTTTTCTTCCAAGGAGTAAGCGTCTTTTAATTTCATGGCTGCAGTCACCATCTGCAGTGATTTTGGAGCCCCCCAAAATAAAGTCTGACACTGTTTCCACTGTTTCCTCATCTATTTCCCATGAAGTGATGGGACCAGATGCCATGATCTTCATTTTCTGAATGTTGAGCTTTAAGCCAACTTTTTCACTCTCCAAGAGGAGATCACTTTCATCAGGAGGCTTTTTAGTTCCTCTTCACTTTGTGCCATAAGGGTGATGTCATCTGCATATCTGAGGTTATTGATATTTCTCCCAGCAATCTTGATTCCAGCTTGTGCTTCTCCAGGCCAGCATTTCCCATGATGTACCCTGCATATAAGATAAATAGCAGGGTGACAATATGCAGCCTTGATGTACTCCTTTTCCTATTTGGAACAAGTCTGTTGTTCCATGTCCACTTCTAACTGTTGCTTCCTGACCTGCATATAGGTTTCTCAAGAGGCAGGTCAGGTGGTCTGGTATTCCCATCTCTTTCAGAATTTTCCACAGTTTATTGTGATCCACACAGTAAAAGGCTTTGGCATAGTCAATAAAACAGAAATAGATATTTTTCTGGAACTCTCTTGCTCTTTTGATGATCCAGCAGATGTTAGCAATTTGATCTCTGAATCCTCTGCCTTTTCTAAAACCAGCTTGAACATCAGGAAGTTCACGGTTCACATATTGCTGAAGCCTGGCTTGGAGAATTTTGAGCATTACTTTACTAGTGTGTGAAATGAGTGCAATTGTGTGGTAGTTTGAGCATTCTTTGGCATTGCCTTTCTTTGGAATTGGAATGAAAACTGACCTTTACCAGTCCTGTGGCCACTGCTGAGTTTTCCAAATTTGCTGGCATATTGAGTGCAGCACTTTCACAGCATCATCTTTCAGGATTTGAAGTAGCTCAACTGGAATTCTATCACCTCCACTAGCTTTGTTTGTAGTGATGCTTTCTAAGGCCCACTTGACTTCACATTCCAGGATGTCTGGCCCTAGGTGAGTGATCACACCATCGTGATTATCTGGGTCATGAAGATCTTTTTTGTACAGTTCTGTATATTCTTGCCACCTCTTCTTAATATCTTCTGCTTCTGTTAGGTCCATACCATTTCTGTCCTTTATTGAACCCATCTTTGCATGAAATGTTCCCTTGGTATCTCTAATTTTCTTGAAGAGATCTCTAGTCTTTCCCATTCCGTTGTTTTCCTATATTTCCTTGCACTGATTGCTGAGGAAGACTTTCTTATCTCTCCTTACTATTCTTTGGAACTCTGCATTCATATGCTTATATCTTTCCTTTTCTCCTTTGCTTTTCATGTCTCTTCTTTTCACAGTTATTTGTAAGGCCTACCCAGATAATCATTTTGCTTTTTTGCATTTCTTTTCCATGGGGCTGATCTTGATCCCTGTCTCCTGTACAATGTCATGAACCTCTGTCCATAGTTCATCAGGCACTCTGTCTATCAGATCTAGGCCCTTAAACCTATTTCTCACTTCCACTGTATAATCATAAGGGATTTGATTTAGATTATACCTGAATAGTCTGGTGGTTTTCCCTACTTTCTTCAATTTCAGTCTGAATTTGACAATAAGGAGTTCATGATCTGAGCCACAGTCAGCTCCCGGTCTTGTTTTTGCTAACTGTATAGAGCTTCTCCATCTTTGACCGCAAAGGATATAATCAGTCTGATTTCGGTGTTGACCATCTGGTGATCTCCATGTATAGAATCTTCTTTTGTGTTGTTGGAAGAGGGTGGTATTGTGTTGTTGTTTTGAACTTTAGATGATTATATAATAGCTAATCTTTTCTTCTGAACTGATTTTATTAGAAATGTCATTTATGTTGTTGATCGTTTATTCTTTTCATTGCTGATAGTTTTATATTTTGTTAATATAACATTCAACTTTCATTTATTCTTCTGTTTTTTTCTCAATTCTCCTATTGTTGGCTAATTGGATTGTTCCCAGTTTTCAAGGGTATTTGTAAGCAAATAGCCTCGGAAAATAAAAATAGGGTCTCTCCATGGAACAAAGGGTGTGAGTTCAGCTGCTAAATCCTGTCTGACTCTGCAACCTCATGGAGTGTAGCCCGCCAAACTCCTCTGTCCTTGGGATTTCCCAGGCAAGAATACTGGAATGGGTTGCTATTTCCTTCTCCAAGGTGTCTTTCGGACCCAGGGATCAAGCATACATCTTCTGCACTGGCAGGCAGATTCTTTACTGCTGAGCCGCATCAGGGAAGCCCTGGAACAAAGGGTAGGCATATTTTAACGCCCATAGCAAAAGACTTGGGTTCCCTAAGCTTAGGATTTTTCTTCTGCAATGTAACCCACTGTTTGTGCATGCTTTCATATGAGTCCATTAGCATCACTGTGAAGGGACTTGGCAACAAAAGAAACTGACCCAAATGTATTGAATATAGAAAAGTCTCCTCTCTTCTAGAATCCAATAAATTGTGGCAAGCCAACTTGGTAGCTTTTACAGTTTTTGACAGTACCTATTGTTAGAGGGATATTGGTGAGTAATTTTCTTTTTTATAATGTCCTTATCAGATTATGGTATCAGTATTATGTTTCACTTAAAACACAGGTTAGTAATTATTCCCTCCTTTATTTTCTGAAAGTATTTATGTAGTATTAGGGTTATTTCTTCCTTAAATGTTTGATGAATTTTATTTGACAAATAACCTTGGCCTAGAGGTATCTTCATGCCGAGATTATTTCAAATTCAATTTTTTTTTGTAATATACAAAAATGTAACCAGATTTTCTATTTTTTCTTGTGTCTTATTTGGTCCTTTGTGTTTTCTTAGAAATATAGTCATTTAACTTAAATTGTCATATTTATTATGAAAGTCTCTTATAATATCCTAAATTATTTTAAAAATATCTGTATTGTCTATAATGCAATACTCTCAATACTTCTTTTGATTTTTTTTCTTTTTAATTTTATTTGGTCTTGCCATAGGTCTGTCAATTTATTAACCTTTCAAAAAACTAGTTTTGGCTTCATTAATGTTTCCTCTTTATTTTCTGGTTCATAGGTTTGTGCATTTATATTTATTATGTCTTCTTATTTTGGGGTTTAATTTGTTGTTCTTTAAAATCATATAATTGAGTTCAAATCTTCCCTTTCATTTTGCATTTAAGCCACAAATTCTTAGCTATTGAGTGCTCTATCTATATCTTTCTATTTTTGATATGTTCTATTTTACTATTATTTGATTTTATGTTCTTCCTTTTTCCCCTTTATGTTCAAGTTTCTATATGATACGATTTGCCTTCAGCCTGAACAATGGTTTTCTAACATTTCTTCTAGCACAGTCATCTGGTGGTTAATTTTCTCAGCTTTTTTAAAATCTGAAATAGCGCTGCTTCAGTCTCATTTTTGGAGGATGCTTTCAGTGCATGTAGTACATTTAGTACTTCAGAGAGTTTTGCCGTTATCTCTGACTGCCATTGTTCATGATGAGAGGTCGCACGTATCCTTATTTTTGTTCTTTTATATATATCTTTCTTCAATCCAGCAATTAACATATAACATTTATAAGTTTAAAGTGTGTGTGTGCTCAGTCACTGTGTCTGACTCTGTGACTCTTTGTAGTCTGCCAGGCTCCTGTGTCCATGGGATTAATAATACGGGAGTCCTCTCCTCTAGGGGATCTTTGACCCTGGACTCAAACCCATATCTCTGGCATCTCCTGCATTGCAGACAGGTTATTTGCCCACTAAAGCCACCTGGAAAGCCCCGATATATGCAATAAGGGGATATACAATGTATTGTATATCCCAATACAAAATGATTGCCACAGTAAGGTCAGTTAATTTAATATGACTTGAATTCTGGTTGCTTTTTACATTTTTTCCCTTTATCTTTTGCTTTCAGCAATCTGACTAAGGTGTGTCGGGAAATGACTTTACTTGTATTTATCAAATTTGGAGTCTGCTGAGCTTCTTGGATGATCTTTACCAAATTTTAGAAATTTTCAGCTACTATTTTTTTAAGTGCCTTCCTTTTTTCTTGTTCATTCTGTTTTATTCTTTATCTGTAGCTTGAATCACGTTTCTTAGACTGGTTGATGTCACTTCTTTGTTCATGGGGCTCTGTTTTTTTTGCTTGTTTTGTCTTTTCTCTCTGTTCTTCAGCTTGAATATTTTTATTTGTCCTAAATTCTACTGACCTTTTCTTCTTCTATATCCTAACTTCTGTTAAGCTAATTCAGTGGATCTTTCATTTCATTTATTATATTTTTCAACACTAGAACATTATATGGCTATTTTTGAATATTTAAAATTTTTCTTCGGAAAGACTCCACACATTCATTTACTCTATTCTTGTATATACTTAAGCATATCAATAAAAGTAGTTTTAACATCCTTGTTTGATGATTTCAACATTGAGATCATCTCAAAGTTTCTTTCTACGGACTGCTTTTTATTTAATAATATTTCATATTTCTCTACTTCTTTGCAGATACAATGATTTTAGGTTGTTTGCTGGGCTTTATGGATGATAGATTGTAGGGATTCTTGATGATGTTGCTTTTATTTTATCAAATTTTGTCTTGACAAACAGTTAAATTTACTAGATCTTCTTAAATCTGTCACTCAGCTTTTGTTTTGTTTAAGCAAATGTATTACCATTTTATCACTAATCTACTTTTAGTACTTGATCCTTAGTCCTGTGTTTTATCATTTATGGGAGCTCAGATGAATGTAGAAAGGGTTCAGTAGAATCTCTTCACTCTCAGTCAGACAATACTCCACTACATTGCAGTATTTCAAAACTTCAAGTGGCTTGTTTTTTATCTCTTAGCTCTGAAGCAGCCTCTATATTGAAGTCTTTCTCTAGGTGTACAGCTTAGATGTCTGTCAAACACTCCAGAAAATTCCCTTGACTCCTGGGACTCACATCTAGGTGTCTCCATCTATTCTGATATGCTGTTCTGAAAATTCCACCTCCTTTAAGATCCCTTAACCCATACTAGTGCCTTATCCAGAGAAGGCAAAGGCACCCCACTCCAGTACCCTTGCCTGGAAAATCCCATGGACGAAGAAGCCTGGTAGGCTGCAGTCCATGGGGTCGCTAAGAGTCAGACACAACTGAACGACTTCACTTTGACTTTTCACTTTCATGCTTTGGAGAAGGAAATGGCAACCCACTCCAGTATTCTTGTCTAGAGAATCCCAGGGATGGGGGAGACTAGTGGGCTGCCGTGTATGGGGTCGCACAGAGTTGGACACAACTGAAGCGACTTAGCAGCAGCAGCAGCAGTGCCTTATCAGCTCAGCATGTTATGTTGCCTCTGATTTCTTAACCATAGTAGTCAGTGTGTTTCCAAGAAGAGAGCATAACTAATTATGGTGCTTACCACGCTGTGTCTCTTTCCCTTCTCTCAAGTTCTGTCCTGCTTGTTGAGCAATACCTGGAAACTTCTGCCTTATATATTTTGTTTTCTGTCATTATTTGAAACAGTAATTAAGCAGCAGATTTTGTAAGAAAAACAAGAAGATGAAGAGTGTTGCATTCAGGATACTAGATTATATTACAATATTTAAATAGGGCTGTAATTACTCCAAGATTAATAGATCATATTAAAACAAAGCAATTTATTTATAAAAACTTTCAATACCACGTGTGTGTTTGTATATATGTGTGTGCTCAGTCATGTCTGACCCTTTGTGACCCAATGAGCTATTCCCTGGTGCTCAGTCGGTAAAGAATCCACCTGCAGTGCAGGAGATCGCCTGCAGTGCAGGAGACCCAGATTTGATCCCTGAGTTGGGAAGATCCCCAGAGAAGGAAAGGGCAACCCACTCCAGTATTTAGGCCTGGAGAATCCCATGGACAGAGGAGCCTGGCGGGTTATAGTCCATGGGGTTGCAAGAGTCAGACACAACCGGACGACTGAATAATAACAACAAACTGTAGCCTGCCAGGCTCCTCTTGTCCATGGAATTTTCCAGGTAAGAATACTGGAGCGAGTTGCTATTTCCTATTTCAGGGGATCTTCCAGACCCAGGGATCGAACCTGCCTCTCTGGCCTCTCCTGCATAGGCAGGCAGATTTTCTACAAGGACACCACCTGGAAAACTCCTTTTTCAACAACTATTATGAAGTATCTAGTATATACATGTTATACTAGTTCTCTCTTGGAGAACTAACTACCTTGATTTGTATCATTTTTATTTAATTGTTTCTTCTAGTAATATTCTCAATGTGACTTTATATGTAGCAATGTATCTAAGATCTTGTATGCCTGAGAATATAAAGTTCTTAAATATTTTAAATGTACTAATTCACTGTTTTTTTTTTGTTTCTAGTGGTGCAAACATCATGTAGAAATAACATCTAGAAATTTGATGTTATTCTAACTTTTGTTTGTAGGTGATCTACTCTTTCTCTTTTTTTGCTTTTATATTTCTAATATTGTGTTTGTTATTTTTCCCCACATTAAGTCTAGTTACCCTCTGTCAGCATACAGTTATTACAATATTATTGACTATATTCCCGACACTGTACATTTCATACCCAGAACTGATTTATTTTATTTTATTATTTTTTATTATTTATTTATTTATTTTTATTTTTTTTACTTTACAATACTGTATTGGTTTTGCCATACATTGACATGAATCCACCACAGGTGTACATGAGTTCCCAATCCTGAACCCCCCTCCCATCTCCCTCCCCATATCATCTCTCTGGGTCATCCCAGTGCACCAGCCCCAAGCATCCTGTATCCTGTATCGAACCTAGACTAGCGGTTCGTTTCTTACATGGTAGTATACATGTTTCAATGCCATTCTCCCAAATCATCCCTCCCTCTCCCTCTCCCCTAGAGTCCAAAAGTCTGTTCTATACATCTGTGTCTCTTTTGCTGTCTCACATACAGGGTTACCATTACATCTTTCTAAATTCCATATATATGTTTTAGTATACTGTATTGATGTTTTTCTTTCTGGCTTAACATTTATATATCTTAATTTCCCTGATCTATTTCTCTCATCCTCTCAAAACCTTTCCCTTTTGGCAACCCTGTTTTTTCTCTATGTCCGTGACTCTGTTTTATTATGCTTGTTCATTTGTTTTAGTTTTTAGATTCCACATATAAGTGAAATCATATGATATGTATCTTTCTCTGTCTGATTTACTTCATATAATATAATGCACTTTAAATCCATCCATGTTGTACAAATGGCAATATTTCATTATCTTATGGCTGTGTAATACCCCACCTTCTTTATCCATTTGTCTATTGATGAACATTTAGATTGCTTCCATATCTTGGCTATTGTAAGTAATGCTGCAGTGAACGTGGGAATGCATATATGTTTTCAAATTACTATTTTCATTTTCTTTGGCTAAATACCCAGGGTTGTAATTGCTGGGTCATATGGTAATTTTATTTTTCAGTTTTTGAGGAAACTTCACACTGTTTTCCATAGTAGCTGTACCACTTTATTCTCCTATCCACAGTAATGAGCATTCTCTTTTCTCTACATTCTCTCTAATACTTGTTATTTGTTGTCTTTTTTTTATAATAACCACTCTGAATGATATGAGGTGATGTGGTGGTTCTGATTTATACTTCCTTGATGATTAGTGATGCTGAACATCTTTTCATGTGCTTGTTGGCCATCTGTACATACGCTTTGGCAAAAATGCTCTATTTAGATCCTCTGCCCATTTTTTGAGTTGTTTGGCTTTCTTGATGTTGAGTTTTATGAGTTCTTCAGATACTTTTGATATATTATTCTTTTATAAGATTACAAATTTGCAAATATCTTCTCCCATTCAATAGGTGACCTCTTTTTTTTGTCAACAGCTTCCTTTGCTATGGAAAAGATTTTTAGTTTGATTTAGTCCCACTTCTTTATTTTTACTTTTATTTTTCTTGACGGGACATAACCCCCAAGACATTGCTAAGACTGATGTTAAAGAGCATACTGCCTACGTTATCTTCTAGGAGTTTTATGGTTTCAGATATTATATTTAGGTATTGAATCTATTTTTACTTTATTTTTGTAAATGATGTGAAAAAGCAGTCCAGTTAAATTCTTTCACATGTAACTGTACAGTTTTCTGAACACTATTTCTTGAAGAAGCTGTCTTTCCCACCGTTTATGTTTTTGCCTCTTTTGTCAGAGGTTAATTGACTATGTAAGTATGGGTTCAATTCTGGACCCTCTGTTCTGTTCTCTTGTTCTGTTTTGACATCAGTACCAGAGTGTTTTGATTACTGTAGCTTTGTAGTAAAGTTTGAAATCAGGGAGTGTGATATCTCCAGCTGTTTTTTTTTTTTTTTCAAGATGGTTTTGACTATCTGGGCTCTTTTGTGTTTCCATTCAAATTTAGAATTATTATTTTTAGTTCTGTGAAAAATGGCATTGGTATTTTGATAGGGATTGCATTGTATAGTAGATTGTCTTGAAGAATAATTGCTTTAGTCATTTCAACAATATTAATTCTTTGAATTCATGAGAACAATCTGTCTTTCCATTTGTGTTGTCTTCATTTTCTTTCATCAGTGTCATAATTTTCCAAGTGTAAGTCTTTTACCTCCTTTGTTACATGTATTCCTAGATATTTATTCTTCTTCATACAAATATAAATTGTATTTTTTCTTAATTTCTTTTTCTCATAGTTTGCTGTTAATTTATGGGAATGTGACAGATTTCTGCATATTAATTTTGTATCCTGCTACTTTCCTGAATTCATTGGTGAATTCTAATAGTTTTTTGGTGCATCTTTAGGATTACTATGTATAGTATCATATGCCAGTTTTACCTTTTCCTTTCCAACCTGGATTCCTTTTGTTGATTTTTCTTGTCTGATTGCTGTCAGTAGGACTTCCCATAATATCGATATTAAGGATTTGTATGATGGAAAAAGTAAAGAAAGGAAAAGATGATCAAGTTCCTTCCTGTGAACTAAATTATTATATAAGTCTGGTGAGTTTACACACCCCTGATGTAAGACACTGAAGGTATATTGCTGGTCTTGCCAACTGAAAAAAACCTTCAGATAGTCTATACAAGCCATCAAAACAAGTACAGGTTGAAAAGTGTTGGTCAGATCAGTAGTTGCCTACAAGGTGTTAGGGGATGTATTGATTTGTTCAAGCAATAAAACATCTGGAATTGCAACTGCAACTTTGTGTCACCATCACTTGATTGAATTTAGGATAATTCAATGTCATTCCCTAATATTACTCTATCTTCTGCACAAACTAGTAGACAGACTGAATTAGAATGTTGTAGGAAGGAATTTAATACTAAATTTTTGTGAAGATGTAGGAAGATGGGGAACTTTACGAATGTTCAAGCATAAACACTTGCGTAGCAATTCAGGAGACCAATCTTGTAGTAAACAGTAAAACTGCCCTGCCCTCTAAGCCAACAGCGTAATCACATATACATTATTTCATCTATGTTTATAAGATTATATGTATAAAAATACATATTATATGTGTCCAAGAGATATTCTTTCATAAATTTATGAGAGACAAGGAAAATCTGAATTGTGAAAACATAGTTCCTATAGACTTTAGTACATAAATGCTATTTAAAATTAACACATAAGATCACACAGAGATAGAAGAAAAAGTTCTTGAATGTAATAGTATAGCAGTTTAATTTTTTGATAAACCTGTTTAAATAGAAAAAAGGAAAAGTTAAGAAAATATATATTAGAAATGTAGAAATGGAAATATACATTAGAAATATAGAATTCTAGATTTTTAATCTAGAATTAAAAATTTTTTAATCTAGATTTTTAAATGTGAATCCTAGATTTTTAATCTTTTTGTGAATTCTAGATTTTTGTCCTTTTTTTCACCTTGATCACATGGTTTAGGTAGTAGTTACCACTCACTCAGTTATAAGTTGAATAATATATATGGCTATAAGAAAACTGTTCTAATATAATATATAATCAAGAAAGCTGTTTTTTATAAACTGTATGTGTAAGGTACATTAAAAAAGGTCTAAAGGAAATATGACAAATGTTAATAGCTTTTATCTTTGAATATTATCATCAAACATTTTTTCCTTATAATAAACGTATTTTCTTTATAACTAATGTTAGCCAATATCTTCTTAAAATGTTTATGCATTTGATTAAGTTTAGAACAATTTATAGATATATTATGTGAATAGCTAAGAGATTCTTATAAAGATTTATTGCAGAAAGAATTGGAATCATTCTATTAGAAATAAGAAATAATTGTAATATATATGGCAGAACTACTTAAACTATCAAAATTAGTTTTTTAAATTATTACTGACAAAATATATGATATATTTTAAGCTTAAAAAAGCAGATTAAAGTACATTACTATGATTTTATAAAACATTGCATACATTTATGCACTATAAAAATGCTAGAAGGATACATCAAATATAGTCACTGGTTGTATCTTTATGACTATGCTTTGGGAGAATGGTTGGCTTTTATTTTCTTCCTTATGCTCTTCTGAATTTTCTAATGTGGTTTTCAAGTACAAAAACTACATTAAAAAAAGATTGTATACTTTAAAAGTGGTGTTTCTCCCTCCATACCTTCCTTTTAAAAACTTAGCAGAAAAAGAGCACTAGACAAGAAAAAATAGCGGAAAGAAATATGGAAAAAAGATTGAATATATAACTAGAAAATGACAGAAAATAAAAATAGATGAGATGTGATAGACTCTAAGTATATATAAAGACAATGTTTTACCACTTATGTTAATGACAAGTATTTGAACTGTGGTGTTGGAGACTTGCAAGGAGATCCAACCAGTCCATCCTAAAGGAGATCAGTCCTGGCTGTTCTTTGGAAGGACTGATGCTGAAGCTGAAACTCCAATACTTTGGCCACCTCATGTGAAGAGTTGTTCTTTGGAAAAGACCCTGATGCTGGGAGGGATTGAGGGCAGGAGGAGAAGGGGATGACAGAGGATGAGATGGCTGGATGGCATCACCAACTCGATGGACATAAGTTTGGGTAAACTCCGGGAGTTGGTGATGGACAGGGAGTCCTGGCATGCTGTGATTCATGGGGTCACAAAGAGTCGGACATGACTGAGTGACTGAACTAACTAACTAATCTATTATATTCAAATGAAGTCTTTCAGAATACTTTACTGTATCTGATATTTATATAGAAACTTGAAGCTTTCAATAGTTCTTTTCTAAAAGTTGCTTAAGAAGTTTTTTCTTTTTCTTTTTTTAAGAAAAGTAATCAGCTATTGAGATTTAAATTAAATCTGTACCAAACTTAAGTAACTTAAAAGTATGTCATCTTGTTATTTTGATGTGCACTTAGTGCAGAAAAAGGGATGTACAACTTAATTAAAAAGTTTATTAGTGATGATATTAATCTAGTTATTTTCAGTGCAGATTAACACTAAATAACACATAGTAATGACATATTTCATCTTCAAATATCTGAGCAAGCACTATCTATAGTAAGTGTATGTTCCAGGCTGTTGTAGATGCTCTTATGTCAAAAATGTTTATGTGAAAAACTGTGCAAAATTTTTGAAAAATGTTGGGTATTTATCTGTGCTCCTTTTAAAAAAGTTGTTTAATGTGATGTATGTCCACTCTTCATAATATAATCCTTTCCTTGGACCCTTATAGGAAGTTATTTAAAATATGTGTAAATATTTTGTTCTTTTAAATATATCTTTCTTCCAGAAAACTTACCAACTGGTTATCTATTGAATACAGTGCAAACACCTTATCTTGGGGTTCAAAACTCTTTAGAATCAATCAGGTCTCAATACACTTTTTAAATCTTATATATGTATATACTTTTCCTCTTCCTTCACCCTAAATGCCTTACATTCCTTCCATAACAGTATACTCCTCATTTTCTGAACATACTCCATTTTCTCATGTCAGTTTCTTAGCCCAAAATATCTTTCCACTGTATCTCCACCTGTCACGGTTCTACCCATCTTCCAAGAACTATATCATGTCATCTGCTCCACAAAGCTGTCTCTAATTTTAGATTATGCTCATTATTCAGGTATTTTAAGATATTTAAAAAATATTTTTGACTGAGAGAGTGGATTTTTTTTAAAATAAAAAGTAGATGGCAGTGACCTCAATGTTTATAGAATCTCTTTAGGTAAGTGATTCTGTTCAGCAACAAAAGCAAAAACAGTGGCTAACATGACATTCATTTTTCTTCCCTTTAGTAAAAACTTGCTGCATTGTCACACTGGTGATTTTTATGAGCCTGTAGGAAACATTTTTAATTTATTATGGTAAATATCTTATAATAAGGCAAAAAGAAATTGATCCAGATAGATGGATATCTAACATAAGACATTGACTTCTTCTGAGGTAAAATTGGAATTAAGGCTGCAGAACAGAAACTTTATCGTGTATATGATGTACCATTCTTCTAAAAGTATTTAGATGGAAGATTTGGCATGAAATCTAGCTATCAAAATTACTCATTCTACTCTCACTATGTTGGGAGGATAGCAACCACACAGTTTTTTGGGTAAAGTACAATCCCATTCCTCATGTCAGAGATAAAAATATTTGTTTTCATTCTGTCCTGGAAATGAGTAACTGTAGTTAGCAGATCTCTACAACTGGAGATAGCCTGAAATGACTACCAGCTCCCAGGTGTACTCAGGTTGGAATATCAGTTCTACCTCTTTCTAACATGACTTATAAGGATTGTGTGATTGTGAGGTTTTAAGGACTTTCTTCAGTAAGTAGAAGTCAGAGGGCTCTGTGATTTTTAGTTTTTCCAGAACTGAATTAGGCCAGTTTCACCTACAGCTTATTCCTGGCAGTTAGCTATATAATGAAAAAAGCTCTGAGGAATGATTATTTTATACCATGTATTTTATTGTCCAGTCACTTCATAAACTAATGATTCAGTTTTAATGTTGCTGTTGTTTAGCTAAGTCATGTCCGACTGATTTGCGACCCCATGGACTATAACTGGGGCTTTGTCAGTGGCTCAGTGGTAAAGAATCTGCCTGCAATGAGGGAGACACAGGAGACTCAGGTTTGGGAAGATGGGTCAGGGTCAGTGTCGAGACTCTGAGTCAAGCAGATACCCTTGAGGAGGACATGGCAACTCATTCCAGTATTCTTGCCTGGAAAATCCCATGGACAGAGGAGCCTGGTAGGCTACCATACAGTGGGAGAGTTGGACAGGACTGAAGTGACAGTATGCATGCTTGTAGGCCTTTTTTAATGCAAGGCAATAAAGCAGATGAACATTTAGGGTTACTAATGACATTATCCACTACAGTATGAATGAATACTTAAATTTACAGTATTAATGCTTGTGCATGCATGATCAGTCATGTCTGACTCTTTGTGACCCCACACACTGTAGCTCTCCAGGCTTCACTGTCCATGGAATTTTTCAGGCAAGAATACTGGAGCGGGTTGCCATTTCCTTCTCCAGGAGATCTTCCCGAAAGAGGGATAGAACCCATGTCTCTTGAGTCTCCTATACTGGTAGGCAGATTCTTTACCACTGCACCACCTGGGAAGCCCAGTATTAACATATCATTACTTATAAATAATATAGTGCATTTTCCCAGTGAGCACAAAGGCATTTATCCTGTTGAAATGACTAATTTTAGCCATATGTTTACTGATTAAAATTTTGAATCATAATTCTTTTTCATTGAAAAAATTTTAAAGCAAAGCATGCCCTTTAATAACTTTGTTTTAAAAAACAAATGGAAAACAAAAAAATATTAGGAGGCATTTGATTAAAGAAACTAGATTTATAAATGTTTAGAAAATTGCTATTTTCGTAACAGTTTAATATTAAATCAGAATAAACACACACTTGGTAGAAAACTATGTTCATGGTAATATTTTAAAGTCTACTTTAGGTATTGTTTTGAGTTCATTGTTTTATTCATTTTCTAGGATACGTGAACAATGCTTAGCAATTTAAGGAGAGAACCACACCAATTTTAGTTCAGTTCAGTTCAGTCGCTCAGTCGTGTCCAACTCTTTGTGACCCCATGAATCGAGCACGCCAGGCCTCCCTGTCCATCACCATCTCCCAGAATTCACTCAGACTCATGTCCATAGAGTCTGTGATGCCATCCAGCCATCTCATCCTCGGTCGTCCCTTTCTCATCCTGCCCCCAATCTCTCCCAGCATCAGGGTCTTTTCCAATGAGTCAACTCTTTGCATGAGGTGTCCAAAGTACTGGAGCTTCAGCTTTAGCATCATTCCTTCCAAAGATATCCCAGGGTTGATCTCCTTCAGAATGGACTGGTTGGATCTCCTTTTAGTCCAAGGGACTCTCAAGAGTCTTCTCCAACACCACAGTTCAAACGCATCAATTCTTCGGCCCTCAGCCTTCTTCACAGTCCAACTCTCACATCCATACATGACCACAGGAAAAACCATAGCCTTGACTAGATGGACCTTAGTCGGCAAAGTAATATCTCTGGTTTTGAATATACTATCTAGCTTGGTCATAACTTTTCTTCCAAGGAGTAAGCATCTTTTAATTTCATGGCTGCAGTCACCATCTGCAGTGATTTTGGAGCCCCAAAAATAAAGTCTGACACTGTCTCTACTGTTTCCCCATCTATCTCCCATGAAGTGACGGGACCAGATGCCATGATCTTTGTTTTCAGAATGTTGAGCTTTAAGCCAACTTTTTCACTCTCCTCTTTCACTTTCATCAAGAGGCTTTTCAGCTCCTCTTCACTTTCTGCCATAAAGGTGGTGTCATCTGCATATTGAGGTTATTGATATCTCTCCCAGCAATCTTGATTCCAGCTTGTGTTTCTTCAAGTCCAGTGTTTCTCATGATGTACTCTGCATAGAAGTTAAATAAGCAGGGTGACAATACTCCTTTTCCTATTTGGAGCCAGTCTGTTGTTCTATGTCCAGTTCTAACTGTTGCTTCCTGACCTGCATACAGATTTCTCAAGAGGCAGGTCAGGTGGTCTGGTATTCCCATCTCTTTCAGAATTTTCCACAGTTGATTGTGATCCAAACAGTCAAAGGCTTTGGCATAGTCAATAAAGCAGAAATAGATGTTTTTCTGGAACTCTCTTGCTTTTTCCATGATCCAGCAGATGTTGGCAATTTGATTTCTGGTTCATCTGCCTTTTCTAAAACCAGCTTGAACATCAGGAAGTTCATGGTTCACATATTGCTGAAGCCTGGCTTGGAGAATTTTGAGCATTACTTTACTAGCATGTGAGATGAGTGCAACTGTGCAGTAGTTTGAGCATTGTTTTGCATTGCCTTTCTTTGGGATTGGAATGAAAACTGACCTTTTCCAGTCCTGTGGCCACTGCTGACTTTTCCAAATGTGCTGGCATATTGAGTGCAGCACTTTCACAGCATCATCTTTCAGGATTTGAAGTAGCTCAACTGGAATTCCATCACCTCCACTAGCTTTGTTCGTAGTGATGCTTTCTAAGGCCCACTTGATTTCACATTCCAGGATGTCTGGCTCTAGATTAGTGATCACATCATCATGATTATCTGGGTCGTGAAGATCTTTTTTGTACAGTTCTTCCGTGTATTCTTGCCACTTCTTTTTAATATCTTCTGCTTCTGTTAGGTCCAGACCATTTCTGTCCTTTTTCAAGCCCATCTTTGCATGAAATATTCCCTTGGTATCTCTAATTTTCTTGAAGAGATCTCTAGTCTTTCCCATTCTGTTCTTTTCCTCTATTTCTTTGCACTGATCACTGAAGAAGGCTTTCTTTTCTCTTCTTGCTATTCTTTGGAACTCTGCATTCAGATGCTTATATCTTTCTTTTTCTCCTTTCTTTTTGCCTTTCTTCTTTTCACAGCTATTTGTAAGCCCTCCCCAGACAGCCATTTTGCTTTTTTGCATTTCTTTTCCATGGGGATGGTCTTGATCCCTGTCTCCTGTACAACACGAACCTCAGTCCATAGTTCATCAGGCACTCTATCTATCAGATCTAGACCCTTAAATCTATTTCTCACTTCCACTGTACAATCATAAGGGATTTGATTTAGGTCATACCTGAATGGTCTAGCGTTTTCCCTACTTTCTTCAATTTGAGTCTGAATTTGACAATGAGTTCATGATCTGAGCCACAGTCAGCTCCTGGTCTTGTTTTTGTTGACTGTATAGAGCTTCTCCATCTTTGCCTGTATAGAATATAATCAATCTGATTTCGGTGTTGATCATCTGGTGATGTCCATGTGTAGAGACTTGTGTTTTTGGAAGAGGGTGTTTGCTATGACCAGTGCATTTTCTTGGCAAACTCTATTATTGCTTCATTCCGCATTCCAAGGCCAAATTTGCCTGTTACTCCAGGTGTTTCTTGACTTCCTACTTTTGCATTCCAGTCCCCTATAATGAAAAGGACATCTTTTTTGGGTTTTAGTTCTAAAAGATCTTCTAGGTCTTCATAAAACTGTTCAACTTCAGCTTCTTCAGTGTTACTGGTTGAGGCATAGACTTTGATAAAACTTGCAAATTCTGTATACCCAGAAACAATACATGATTATGTTATTTAATTTTCTTTGGGCATTGTTAGTTGAGGGTTAAAGGAAACTCTAAAACAATTCATATACTTTGGTTTGTGATTAAAATATTCTTTCTTTCAAAAATAAGAATTCTATAAATGATGAGCCTTATTGATATTATTAGGGATATAAAAAGGAGGGTATGTATGAAATTCCACTCTATTGTGGGACATTACGTTCTAGTGAGGATGATTTCTTGATCTTCATAACCTTCATTGCCATACATTTTCTGAGTACAATGGTGTGCAAGTCTAAAATTAGAAAATACGAATTCCAGTTCCTGTTTCCACAAGTCCCTCATCTGTGTCCCTTCATGAAGTCACTGTTTTAGTGATAAGACTGGTGACAGTAGGTTCACTTGAAAATTAAAATTGTTATAGTTTAATGTTTTGGTATATCAACATTTATGCTGAAACAATCTTAAAATCTTCTAAAAAATTTGTGACAGATTTGCTTGCCAAAATTTATTAAAAACAAATTTGTTTTGGTATAGTTTACTTACAGATTTTCAAAAGCCAAATAAACTGAATAATGTTTAGCTATATATTCCTCAACTGCTCATTTTCATTATTAAAGAGTAAATTAAGAGATATTATTAAGTATGTCAAATTCAACTTATTTGAACATCAAAGATATTCTATTTAAAAGTTCCTGGGAACTCATACAACTCAGCATCAAAAAAAGAAAAAAAAAATTCTGGTAAAAATTGGGCAGAGGACCTGAATAGACATTTTTCTGAAAAAAGCATACAGATGGCCAATAGGCTCATGAAAAGATACTCAGCATCTCTAATCATCAGGGAAATGCAAATCAAAACCACAATGAGATGTCACCTCACACCTGTCACAATGGCTGTTATCCAAAATGCAACCAATAATAAGTGTTGGCGAGGGTGTTGGAAAGAGAATGCGCCTGCACTGTTGGTGGGACTGTAAATTGGTGCAGCCACCATGGAAAACAGTGTGGAGGTTCCTCATAAAGTTAAAAATGAAACTACCATATGGCACAGCACTTCAAATCCTAGGTATTTATTCAAATAAAATAAAAACAGTGTTCGAAAAAAAATATGTAACCCCTGCATTCACTGCAGCATTATTTATAATAGCTGAGATATGGAAGTAACCATAGATGAATGATAAAGATGTGGAATACAAATACAATGAAATATTAGTCATAAGAAAGAATGAAATATTGCCATTTTTGACAACATGTATGATCCTAGAAGGCATTATGCTAAGTGAAATAAGTCAGACAAAGACACATATCGTATGATTTCACTTATATGTGGAATCTAAAAACCAAAGCAGAGGAACAAACATAACAAAACAGAAACAGAGTCATGGATACAGAGAACAAACAGGTGTTGCCAGAGGGGAGGCGGTGTGAGAGGACAAGAGAAATAGGTCAGGGAAATTCAGGGATAAAACTTTCTGTTACAAAGTAAATGAGCCACAGGTAAGCATTATACAACTTGGGAAATACAATCAGTAATAATTTAATAACATTGTATGGTAAGAAACGGTAATGGGACTTACTGTGGTGATCATTTTATAATGTATAAAAATGGTAAATCACTGAGCACCTGGAACTAACAGTTTTATAGGTCAGTAAAAATTTTTCTAATTAAAAAAAAACTTTAAGTGCCTGGGGAAACCTTAAAAATTTGAAGTATGCATGAAATGAAAATCCTTGGTTTAATTCCTTGATCTGTGTTGGACAAGTATTTTCAGGCAGACGGTATAGTAAGTATATATTCTACCTCAGAAATGAATTTAGTCAAGTCATCACTTTCTCTGACACTTGGTTTACATTTTATTGAACTCTTAATACTCAGATTTGAAAAGATCTAATCTTTGACATGACTGCATAAAGATCATTCTGTCAACCATATTGATTTTTTTAGTGATTTAGAAAAAATTTCAAATGATTTAAACCTGGAACCTTAAATCATTTGTCTGGATATGATCTGCTTTCAATTGACTAGCCTCTTTAAGTCAGGCCTGCTATTCTATGATCAAAACTCTTCAAGAAAAGATCCTCTACAATATCAAGCGGTATTTGATAATTAAATATGTCATGCTCTTTATGACTCAGTGCTCAGTACCACAGGGCACTGCTGTTCTGCATTTGGTCATTCATTCATTCAATGCATGTTTATTAAGCAGTTTTTATGCCAGGCAAAGTGCAAGGCTTTGGGATGTTGAATGAGTAAGAGTGTTCTTTACCCTTGAACTGCTTTCAATTAGATTCAGACATAAAGAAATTTCAGTTCTATGTAACTTTACAGTAGATATGTGAAAAAGGCTATGCAGTCATTGACTAGGAGTAGAAAGGAGTACCTTTCCGTAAATGAGATGAAGCAAACGTTCAGGTGCTTGGTCACTAAAATAGGCTTGTTTTCATCAGAGAAAGTCTTACTTAGAAATAGTAATTAAATAGCTGTCCCTTGGTATGGAGAGCGGAGGGAGATTGGTCTTGGGTCTCCTGATATAAAAATCCATGGATGCTCAAGTTCTTTATATAAAATGGCATAGTACAGTCAGTCTTCTGTATCTGCTGGTGAGGAACCCACAGATACATAGAGCTGACTATAATAGGTAATGATTACCTATCTAGCTATTTGTATCCAATTTAAGTCAGTGGGCTAAAGGAACATAGCTTCTGTACTCCAAGGTGCCCTGGAGAAGCAACATGGAGGCATATTGGCTTTTTCAGGGAAACACAGTGATGCCCAATAGATATCAGACATTGTATGAAATACTAGGTTGAGGTATGTCACAATATCTGCATGAAATCACACTAGACTTTTAAAAATTAAAGTCATATCTCTGGGTCTTCACTGGTGGCACAGTGGTAAAGAATCTGCCTGCCAATGCAGGGGACACAGGTTCGATCCTTAATCAAGCAGATCCTACAGGCCGTGGAGCAACTAAACCAACGCACCAAAGTGATTGAACCTGTGCTCTAGAGCCCAGGAGCCACAACTACTGAGCACACATGCCACAACCACTGGAGCCAGTGAACCCCAGAGCCCGTGCTCCCCAGCAAAAGAAGCCACTGCAACGAGAAGCCCACACACTGCAACTAGAGTAGCCCCGACTTGCCACAATTAGAGAAAGTCCTCACAGCAATGAAGACCCATCACAACCAAAAATAAATAAATTGATAAATTAATTAATTAAAAGTTTTAAAAACCATATCTTCGCAAAGTTGGGTTTTCAGCAATTTCTCTGATTAAAAAGTGGTTACTATTTAAAAATCAATATGGAACAGAAAAAGAGGAGGATGATTGACCTTATTTAGTCTGAATGCACAGTTTGAGAAACTGTGCAGTGCTCAACAGCCATACACATCTCATTAGTAAGTAACTGCAGTTATTTAAAGGTAAAAGTAAAATATTTTTCTTTCAAATTTTTTGCATTACTTTTCCAAATAGCAGTGGTTTTGTTCGGGTATAAAATGTATTATTAACTTGCTGGCCCTAATTACTTAATAAAAGGAACTATTATTTATTTTTAATTATCATTTTGTTTGTTTTGATTTTGATCACTTGTTAGAAAAGTTACTGAGACTGTGAAGGTGCTTTGAACTAAGAAAGTTTAGGAATCTCTGATCTTTGTTGTTGTTGTTTAGTCACTAAATCGTGTCTGACTTTTGAGACCCCATGGACAGTAGCCCATCAGGCTTATCTATCCATGGAATTTTCCCAGCAGAATACTGTAGCAGATTGCCTATTTTAAAGTTTATGTAAATAAAAACAGTTTAAATGTAATTAATTAAATATGCTTTACATCTGTTCCTTATCTTCTATAAGGAACAAAATTATTCCAAGGTTGTATTGAGGGGCTATAAGATATAGATTAATGCAATATCTACTTTCCTTACCTAAATAATAGGAATATAATCTGGTTCAATGAATTCATGGTCAGTTTGATTATGCATGAATGCATACCCCACTCATGTAAATGATCTGGATAGCAAAAAACAAAGACAAAATACATGTAATCTAATTCAGTTTACAGTTTAGTCCAAGGCAGTCATTTAAGTGGTCCCTTTAGTTTTCACTCTGTTTCATTTGTATACTTGCTTCATCTTCCACAAACCTCTGTTTCTTTCCTCTTATTCATCTCTAGGAAATGAGAAGTGATTGTGCCCTTGCTGTGTGTGTGTGGAGGTGTGGGGGGCAGGTCATCTCCATGTAATCCCCTTGTCTTTCTCAACCATGTGGATGTTCCTCATCTGCCTGTGCTCTGATCAGCCTGCCAACACTTGGACTGAACTTGCGTATCAATATACACACATCTGGTCTGGCCTCTTCTAGAATGCTAGGAGCTTGGCACCCTTTCCTCATCTTGCTTGGCTCCTACCATTGCCTTGTACCCACTGAAACTCTGCCACATTTTTCTATCCTACCCATGGTCTAGTAAACACCATGCCAGGCCTACTGGCTCACAGAACAGCTACTTTCATCTGCTCCTTCTAAGATCAGAGACCTTCTGGGTGCTGTCCTCAACACAAGCAAATGAAGAGCAGTACAAGAAAGCAAAACCAAGAACATGTATATATTATTTCCTGTCTCTCTTTCCTCATTATTCCCTTTTCTTCCCTTAATATCTTTGGATCAGAAGAGGAGGACCTTCTTTTACCTTATGCATGTCCTGGTGTCTTGTTATAGTCGCTGGCCTCTTAGTGAAGTATAAATGGAATTCAGGTGTCAGTGAGAGAGAGAGGCTTACAGATAAGGGATCTTGAAATAAGAGTAGATTACAGTCTTGTCTGATTCAGTGAAACTATGAGCCATGCATGTAGGGCCACCCAAGACAGACAGGTCTTGATGGAGAATTCTGACAAAACATGGTCCACTGGAAAAGGGAATGGCAAGCCACTTCAGTATTCTTGCCTTGAGAACCTCATGAACAGTATGAAAAGGCAAAAAGGTAGGACACTGAAAGATGAACTCCCCAGGTTGGTAGGTGCCCAATATGCTACTGGAAAAGAGGGGAGAAATAACTCCAGAAAGAATGAAGAGATGGAACCAAAGCAAAAACAACGCCCAGTTGTGGATGTGACTAGTGATGGAAGTAAAGTCCAATGCTGTAAAGAACAATATTGCATAGGAACATAGAATGTTAGGTCCATGAATCAAGGCAAATTGGAAGTGGTCAAACAGGAGGTGGCAAGAGTAAATATCTAAATTTTATGATTCAGTGAACTAAAATGGACTGGAATGGGTGAATTTTATTCAGATGACCATTATATCTACTACTGTGAGCAAGAATCCCTTAGAAGAAATGGAGTAGCCATTATAGTCAACAAAAGAGTCCAAAATACAGTACTTGGATGCAATCTGAAAAACAGTAGAAGGATCTCTGTTCATTTCCAAGGCAAACCATTCAATATCACAGTAATCCAAGTCTATGCCCCAACCAGTACTGCTGCAGAAGCTGAAGTTGAGCGGTTGTATGAAGACCTGCAAGACCTTCTAGAACTAACACCCCCAAAATGATGTCCTTTTCATTATAGGGGACTGGAATGCAAAAATAGGAAGTCAAGAGATACCTGGAGTAACAGGCATATTTGGCCTTGGAGTACAAAATGAAGCAGTGCAAAGGCTAACAGAGTTTTGCCAAGAGAACATACTGGTTCTAGTAAACACCTTCTTCCAACAACACAAGAGACGACTCTACACATGGACATCACCAGATGGTCAATACTGAAATCAGATTGATTATATTCTTTGCAGCCAAAAATAGAGAAGCTCTATACAGTCAGCAAAAACAAGACCAGGGGCTCTGATTGTGGCTCAGATCATGAACTCCTTATTGCCAAATTCAGGCTTAACTTGAAGAAAGTAGGGAAAACCACTAGACCGTTCAGGTATGACTTAAATCAAATCCCTTATGATTATACAGTGGAAGTGAGAAATAGATTTTAGGAACTAGATTTGATAGAGTGCCTGAAGAACTATGGACAGAGGTTTGTGACATTGTACAGGAGGCAGTGATCAAGATCATTCCCAAGATAAAGAAATGCATGAAGACAAAATGGTTATCTGAGGAGGCCTTATAAGGCCTTATAGCTGAGAAAAGAAGACAAGCTAAAGGCAAAGGAGAAATGGAAAGATACAGCCATCTGAATGCAGAGTTCCAAAGAATAGCAAGGAGAGATAAGAAGGCCTTCCTCAGTGATCAGTGCAAAGAAATAGAGGAAAGCAATAGAATGGGAAAGACTAGAGATCTCTTCAAGAAAACTAGAGATACCAAGGGAACATTTTATGCAAAGATGGGCACAATAAAGGACAGAAATGGTATGGCCCTAACAGAAGTTAGAATAGGTGGCAAGAATACACAGAAGAACTATACAAAAATTATCTTCATGATCCAGATAATCATGATGGTATGATCACTCCTCTAGAGTCAGACATCCTGGAATCAGATGTCAAGTGGGCCTTAGGAAGCTTCACTATGAACAAAGCTAGTGGAGGTGATGGAATTGGAGTTGAGTTATTTCAAATCCTAAAAGATGATTTTGTGAAAGTGCTGCACTCAATATACCAACAAATTTGGAAAACCCAGCAGTGGCCATGGGACTGGAAAAGGTCAGTTTTCATTCCAATCCCAAAGAAAGGCAATGCCAAACAATGTTCAAACTATCACACAGTTGTACTCATCTCATACGCTAGCAATGTAATGCTCAAAATTCTCCAAGCCAGGCTTCAACGGTACATGAACCGTGAACTTCCTGATGTTCAAGCTGGATTTAGAAAAGGTAGAGGAACCTGAGATCAAATTGCCAACATCTGATGGATCAGCAAAAAAGCAAGAGAATTTCAGAAAAACATTACTTCTGCTTTTTGACTACACCAAAGACTTTGTGTGAAAACTGGAAAATTCTTCAAGAGATGGGAATGGCACACCACCTGATCTGCCTCCTGAGAAATCTGTATGCAGGTCAAGAAGCAACAGTTAGAACTAGATGTGGAACAACAGACAGATTCCAAGTCAGGAAAGGAATACGTCAAGGCTGTATATTGTCACCCTGTTTATTTAACTTACAGCAGAGTACATCATGCAGGATGCCAGGTTGGATGAAGCACAAACTGGATTCAAGATTGCTGGGAGAAATATCGATAACCTCAGATATGCAGATGATACCAACCTTATAGCAGAAAGTGAAGAAGAACTAAAGAGCCTCTTGATAAAAGTGAAAGAGGAGAGTGAAAAAGTTGGCTTAAAACTCAACATTCAAGAAACTAAGGTCATGGCATCTGATCCCATCAGTTCATGGCAAGTAGATGGGGAAACAATGGAAACAAAAAGACTTTATTTTCTTGGGCTCCAAAATATCTGCAGATGGTGACTGCAGTATGAAATTAAAAGATTCTTACTCCTTGGAAGAAAAGCTATGACCAACCTAGACAGCATATTTAAAAGCAGAGACATTACTTGGCTGACAAAGGTCTGTCTAGTCAAAGCTATGTTTTTTCCGTTAGTCATGTATGCGTGTGAGAGTTGGACTACAAAGAAAGCTGAATGCCAAAGAATTGATGCTTTTGAACCATGGTGTTGGAGAAGACTCTTGAGAGACCCTTTGACTGAAAGAAGATTAAATCAGTCAATTTTAAAGGAAGTCAGTCCTGAATAGTCATTGGAAGGGCTGACATTGAAGCTGAAACTCCAATACTTTAGCCACCTGATGCAATGAATTGACTCCTTGGAAAAGACCCTGATGCTGGGAAAGATTGAAGGCAGGAGGGCAAGTGGCCAACATAGTAATAGATGGTTGGGTGGCATCACTGACTTGATGGACGTGAGATTGAGTAGGCTCCAGGAGTTGGTGATGGACACGGAAGCCTGTTGTGCTATGGTCCACAGCGTGCAAAGAGTGGGACACAACTGAGTGACTGCACTGAACTAACTGAAACATAGTTGACATATATGTAATAATGAATTAGAAGCTAAAGACAAATGTATGGATCCAAGACTTTTGTATTTTAGATTTTTGCAAAATGATCAAGTTAGGGATAGTTAAATATCAATAGGTTTTGTAATTACTGTTCTTTTCATTTATTTTTTTAATTTGAGAGTAATTGCTTTACAATGTTGTGTTAGTTTCTGCCATATAAGAATGTGCATCAGTTTTATATATATATATATATATTATATATATATATAATATATATATATCCTTTCTCTCATCAGCCTCCTTCCCCAATGTAGAAAAGGTTTGATTAAAAGTTATCTCTCCATGTAGTAGGGCACAGAGGACTGAAACACATGTTTTCTTTTTTTTTTTTTTTTTTTTGAACATCTTAATGTGTATTTATTTGGTGAAATTTCCTTTTAAGTCTTTTCCCTTTTAAAAACTGGGTTGGATGTCTTTCAGTTATTAACTTTTAATTATCCTCTATATATTTAAAATATAAAATCTTTATCAGATATAGATTTTGCAAATATTTTCTCCAAGTCTGTGGTTCATCTTTTCATCTTCTTAATGATGTATCTTGAGGAGGAAAATATTTAATTTAATGATATAAGTTAACATTTAAAAATACTTCATACTTTTTACATTCTGTTAACTCTCTTCCTGCTTCAAGATCATGAAGATTTATTTTCTATATTTTGGAAGATTAAAAATTTAATCCATTATATTTACATCTATAATTCATTTTCAGTTATTTGTGTATGCTGTATGATAAACATATAGGCTCATTTTTTTTCATATAGCAATCTAGTGTTCCAAAGCAGTCTAACTCCAGCTTTTCAAAATTAGTGTTAATATGCATTACATCTTATTACATACTTTTCTTTTTTTTTTTTTTTTTAAATTTATTTATTTATTTTTAATTTTTACTTTACAATTCTGTATTGGTTTTGGCATAGATTGACATGAATCCACCACAGGTGTAAGAAGCTTGCAAATATGTGTCTAGCACTGATGACTCTGGGTAGTAAGGTGGAAGTTTTATTCAGCATTTCTGGACTCTTCTTTTATGCCAACTAACATTGAATACCCAGTGTGTTATTCTGTTAACTGAATCACCCCATTCCTCTCAGTCATCTACCACAGTTCCTGATTGTAATTACCAACCTGTGTTTAAGCTCCGTGGGCACCATGTTCTACAATCAGAATTTTCCTGTGTTCACTACTCTCTGAGTGGGTCCTGTCTAGGTACCAATTCCTAGGTATGTTCTGTAATGGGATATAAACAAATTTGCATGTTAACTAGAGTTTTCCCAAAGAAAACTGCAAATAAAATGATCATATATTCATATAAAGCAATAGACATGGAGAATCAATTTTGGACTGTGAACTCATTCAGTTACTCAAAACGCAACGTATGGAAAACTGCACATTTAAGTTGACCCTATTTACTAGTTCATTTTTTCATGAAGTATCAGTTTGCATGAAAATGTGGCTTCAGGATAGAAATGAAAGATCCGGGAAAGCAAATATTGCATTTCATTGTCAACTAACTAACTCGTATAAGAGAGGCAATGAAGTATGATAGAAAGAATACCAGCCACAGAATTAGATGGCCTTTTATACAGCTACTTGCAGGCACTTGGATAAATCCATTCTTCTTTTGGAGTGGCATTTTCCTTATTTGCATAAAACAAAGTTCAACCAGATGATGCTTCTAGTTGAAACAGCTGTTATTCTAATGATGCATATTTTTACCACATTTTAACATTTTCTTCAAGAATATAATCTTTGAAAAATCATTTCAAGAAACTCACTGTTACTGAATAGTCTAAGTTTTGTCAAATACTGAATACTTCTATTAAATAGATAAAGAGAAGGCATCACCTGAATTCTTTCCTTCATGGTCACTAAACATGATAAAGACCATTGAGCAATATAGCTCTTAACATTTGATCAAGCAAATTAAACATTTGAGACTGAGAGGTCTTGTCTTTTTTGTTATGAAGTCAGGCTATAAAATGAATCTATCCTTTTGGTATCTTGCTCAGATTGCACTGTGGTTTCTTACATATGGGGCATTGGTGCATGTAAACAAAATAGTTCCACTTAACAGAGCACATAGCTCAGAGCCTTCTGTCCTGTTTGCAGTGACCTGGAAAGTACAAAGAGAGCAGTGTCACAAAAATTGCTTTACTAGTATATTTGTGGATGGATGGAATCTTCATCATCACCACAAATTTAAGATCTGTCAACTTCCTCCAAGTACACTATTACAGGAGAAATAGTAATACTGAGTTCTGTTTCATAGCCATTTCATTTGGGAAATTGTGAAAAATAAGAGGGGGAATGAATTGGGAACATCTTTTCTCCTGATGTGAAATAATAAATTAATAATCTAAAAGAGGAAAAAAAATTCTACCAGCAGCTTATTAAATGAATTCTATTCATAATCATACTACTTTTATAAACAATATTTTACTTAATATACCTACAAATTATTTTTCTGTACTAAGTTCATTTAATTATTGGCAATGTTTCCTTTGGTCTTCCCAAATAGAAAAATATATAAACCCAAATGCATCAGATGGTTTTATTGCTTACTAAACAAGTGATGGAGAAACTTATTGCAACATATTTAGATGTTAAAAACTTACTTATGGTCATCACTTTCAGTGAAGTCATTTCTTTTATTTTATGTACACATTAAAGATATAATCCACCTGCATAAATATCCATTTTTTTAGAAATTCATGAATAAGATTTAATATTTCTTAATGAAAGAAAGTTAAATTGATTTGAAAATGTGTTTTTATAGAATTGTACTTCAGATTTGTTTTGTTTAATTTTTAAATTGCAGGCCTATTATATTTTCCCCTGCAGCATCAGACGTGGTGGAATATATTTATATGAAACAAAATATCTATTCTCTGCTGAGGTAGTTAATAAATGAGATTCCATTATAAGTAACTATTAAAAAAAAAATCTAGATGTCAGTGGGATTGAGAACCCAGGTACATCTTTCTTGCTTGGCAAAGTAAAAGAAGAAATCTCAATCAAAGCTGATCAGTTCCTCTGACTTTGCTATTTTAAGACTTTATAGTTTACACCTAATACTGTGGTTTATAAACTTGAAGAGCTTACATAAATATCCAAGACATTTATATTTAATGTTCCCATTTGTGCAAAGGAAGGCGGCTTTACATGTTTTTTCTTTATACACAGATTTCTGACACTGAAATAGACTTGAATTTTTGTATGCTGCCCTTTAAGATATCACTTTAAGAAGCTATAATTCATTTATTAAAATTTTGTTTTTATTTTTGCTATTAACAAGTAGGGCTTTATTATTGTGGTCAATAGACAGTATTTTCTATATTAAAGCAGGCATTTTTATAATGCTTTATTTCAGTTACTATTAGGTGATTGAATTCTCTCATGTTGTTAGGGATTGTTATTCTGTATTACTATTTTCATAAATTTTAGTGTTTCCTTTATTAAATTAAGCTATAACTATGTTCTCAAGTGGATGTCTACTAGTATTTAGAAGCCTAGTGAAGACCCTCTCCCTTACCACTTTTATCTATTCATTTGATTTTTCCCTTTAATGTTGAACCTCTATAAATATTTATCTATATTTTTTAAATACTTGTATGCTTTAAATATCAAGGTTAGCCTATTTAGCAAGTCAGTCCATGTAAGCACATCTCTCATTTTAACTGTATTAATTCGCCTCCTCAGAGAAAGAAGGTGAAGCTTCCATCTGTCCCTGTCAATTTTGTTTCTTCCCAAAGAGATGACAAAGACATTTTTACTGTATAGGTGTGAAATGCACAAGTATGGTAACTCAAGTTCACTCCCACGCCTACTTATTTTTCCATAAAACATTCTATCAACAAGTGGAGTGCTTAAAGATGAGTGACACTAGTGGGCTCAGTATCCTTACTTTCATCTCAGTCTCCAATTAGAAAGCAACAATTCCAAGCCAGAAATCTTCAGCGAGTCTCTTTTTTTAAAAAAGTAATTAATTTATTTTAATTGGAAGCTAATTGTATACACAGAAGAACTGTACAAAAGAGATCTTCACGACCCAGATAATCATGATGGTGTGATCACTCATCTAGAGCCAGACATCCTGGAATGTGAAGTCAAGTGGGCCTTAGAAAACATCACTACGAACAAAGCTAGTGGAGGTGATGGAATTCCAGTTGAGCTATTTCAAATCCTGAAACATGATGCTGTGAAAGTGCTGCACTCAATATGCCAACAAATTTGGAAAATTCAGCAGTGGCCACAAGAGTGGAAAAGGTCAGTTTTCATTCCAATCCCAAAGAAAGGCAATGCCAAAGAATGCTCAAACTACCGCACAATTGCACTCATCTCACATGCTAGTAAAGTAATGCTCAAAATTCTCCAAGCCAGGCTTCAGCAATACCTGAACCGTGAACTCCCTGATGTTCAAGCTGGTTTTAGAAAAGGCAGAGGAACCAGAGATCAAATTGCCAACATCCGCTGGATCATGGAAAAAGCAAGAGAGTTCCAGAAAAACATCTATTTCTGCTTTATTGACTATGCCAAAGCCTTTGACTATTTGGATCACAATACACTGTGGAAAATTCTGAAAGAGATGGGAATACCAGACCACCTGACCTGCTTCTTGAGAAATCTGTATGCAAGTCAGGAAGCAAGAGTTAGAACTGGACATGGAACAACAGACTGGTTCCAAATAGGAAAAGGAGTACGTCAAGGCTGTATATTGTCACCCTGCTTATTTAACTTCTATGCACAGTACATCATGAGAAACGCTGGACTGGAAGAAACACAAGCTGGAATCAAGATTGCTGGGAGAAATATCAATAACCTCAGATATGCAGATGACACCACTCTTATGGCAGAAAGTGAAGAGGAGCTAAAAAGCCTCTTGATGAAAGTGAAAGAGGAGAGTGAAAAAGTTGGCTTAAAGCTCAGCATTCAGAAAACAAAGATCATGGCATCTGGTCCCATCACTTCATGGGAAATAGATGGGGAAACAGTGGAAACAGTGTCAGACTTTATTTTTGGGGGCTCCAAAATCACTGCAGATGGTGACTGCAGCCATGAAATTAAAAGACGCTTACGCCTTGGAAGAAAAGTTATGATCAACCTAGATAGCATATTCAAAAGCAGAGACATTACTTGGCCGACTAAGGTCCGTCTAGTCAAGGCTATGGTTTTTCCTGTGGTCATGTATGGATGTGAGAGTTGAACTGTGAAGAAAGCTGAGCACCGAAGAATTGATGATTTTGAACCGTGGTGTTGCAGAAGACTCTTGAGAGTTCCTTGGACTGCAAGGAGATCCAACCCGTCCATTCTGAAGATCAACCCTGGGATTTCTTTGGAAGGAATGACGCTAAAGCTGAAACTCCAGTACTTTGGCCACCTCATGCAAAGAGTTGACTCACTGGAAAAGACACTGATGCTGGGAAGGATTGGGGGCAGGAGGAGAACGGGACGACCGAGGATGAGATGGCTGGATGGCATCACGGACTCGATGAACGTGAATCTGAGTGAACTCCGGGAGTTGGTGATGGACAGGGAGGCCTGGCGTGCTGCGATTCATGGAGTCGCAGAGTCGGACACGACTGAGCGACTGAACTGAACTGAGTGGTTTTTGCCATACATCGACATGAATCAGCCACGGGCGCACATGTGTTCCCCATCCAGTACCCCCCTCCCACCTCCCTCCCCATCTCATCCCCCAGGGTCATCACAGTGCACCAGCCCTGAGCAGCCTGTCTCATGCATAGAACCTGGACTGGCTCCACTTCTACAAGATTTAGAGCTGCACTATTAATGATGACTTGTCCTCCACGAATATTTCATAGCCTCTTCATGCATGAATTTAATTCCTCAGTTAAGGCAAAGTAACATCACATGAAGCCCCATCACTGTAATTTCCAAAGAACCAAGGCAGGAAATATTTGAGGAAGAAAATGTTTTATGTGAAATGTAAAACATAGGTTTTTAGATTTGACTAGTCTTTAGAAAATAAAGATTTTAAGAAATGTTTTATATGGGCTTTGCTAAATTAGTTAACATGTTAAACTAGTAAAATTGTCCAACAGTAACATACTTTTATACTTAAAAGTTAATAGGATCCTTAGGCTACAGACTTTCTGCCTGAGGCTGCAGGACACAATGATATTGCTTCTCCTTATGGCAGGCATAAAAACTCTCCTCCCTGTGACTGTTTTCCCACTGTGTCCACACTTACTTTGAACTTTTTCCTATGTAAAACCATGACCTTCAGCTTTCCCCTTTCTTGAGATTCTCTTGATTACCACAACTACACTTTTAGCAGTCCAACAACCCAAAATATACTTTCTTGATCACTATGTCTTCACAGACAGTCTGGTAGTCTGAGAATTCACCGAGTAGGGATGCATGGAGAAAATCAGTCTATCTACTCTTGCTCTGGCCTCGTCTTTCATTAACTTTAATGTATTTGGAACAGTGCAGCAGGATCATCCCCAGCCAAGTTTCTGGCCCTTCAGCTTATTTGTAAAGCATTAGTTGACAGCAGTTTCCTAAAAGCAATCCTTTTTTCATTCAAGGGAAGAATTTTGTATAGAGAAATATTTTAAAAAAGAAACAGAAGGTTTAGTTTAGCAATAACCTTAGGAATAAAGTATTTGTGTTTATCCCGGTGATTCTACTTAAGAAAGATATTGAGCCCCAACATGCCTGTGTATTAGCAGAGGTCTCACTCTTAATGCCTAAACAGAATCCCATTTACTCCTTTTCTAATCACTGAATTGCTGAGAAACACTCAATTTTCTCATGTAATTGTAATAACCTACTTGTACTTATTATCATAACTAATAGTTGTCATGTTAGGATAAATATTGAATTTACAATAAGAAGAATGAGTATCAAAAATACATACCATAGGTCAACTAGTGGGCAATTACAGTTGGGTCAAACATTTAGGGAGAGAGTGGTTGGAAATTTAAATAAGGAAAAATTATTTCTGTGATGTGTTACATGCAACTCTTTCTCTTAATTTTAAAATGTTAACAGTAACTTGTATCACAACTTGTTTTTTTTTTTAAATCAATAAGCTTTATTTTTTTAAGCATTTTAGTTTATCAGCAAAACTGATCAGGAAGTAGTTTCTGTGTGTTCCCCACACATGCACAACTTCCTCCACTGTGGACACCCCAGATTACAGTGGTACATTTATCACAATTGTTAGACCTACACTGTCAACTTACTATCACCCAAAGTCTGTTGTTTACTTTAGGACTCACTCTTGGTGTTATATGTTTCATGGATTTGGCCTGATGTATAATGACATTATCCCCTAGTGTAATATCATATCTATGTACATAGATTCATTCCCCTAAAAATCCTCTAGGCTCTTCCTCTTCATCTCTCCCTCCCCTCCACCAACCCCTGCCCATCACTGATCTTATAATGACATGTATCCACTAGTGTAGCATCATATCTATGTACACAGATTCACTCCCCTAAAAATCCTCTATGTTCTCCCTATTCATCCCTCCCTCTCCTCCACCAGCCCCTGGACACCACTGATTTTTTCACTGTCTCCATTTTCCCCTCTTCCAGAATGTCATATGAGTTCAGTTCAGTAGCTCAATCATGTCTGACTCTTTGCGACTCCATGAATCACAGCACGCCAGGTGTCCCTGTCCATCACCAACTCCCGGAGTTCACCCAAACTCATGTGCATTGAGTCAGTGATGCCATCCAGCCATCTCATCCTCTGTCGTCCCCTTCTCCTCCTGCCCCCAATCCCTCCCAGCATCAGAGTCTTTTTCAATGAGTCAACTCTTCGCATGAGGTGCCCAAAGTACTGGAGTTTCAGCTTCAGCATCATTCCCTCCAAAGAAATCCCAGGGCTGATCTCCTTCAGAATGGACTGGTTGGATCTCCTTGCAGTCCAAGGGACTCTCAAGTCTTCTCCAACACCACAGTTCAAAAGCATCAATTCTTCGGCGCTCAGCTTTCTTCACAGTCCAACTCTCACATCCATACATGACCACTGAAAAAACCATAGCCTTGACTAGATGGACCTTTGTTGGCAAAGTAATATTTCTGCTTTTGAATATGCTATCTAGGTTGGTCATAACTTTTCTTCCAAGGAGTAAGTGTCTTTTAATTTCATGGCTGCATCACTATCTGCAGTGATTTTGGAGCCCCCCCAAAAACAAAGTCAGCCATTGTTTCCACTGTTTCCCCATCTATTTCCCATGAAGTGATGGGACCAGATGCCATGATCTCAGTTTTCTGAATGTTGAGCTTTAAGCCAATAGATGGAGTCATAACATATGTAGCCTTTTTAGATTGGCTTCTTTCACTTAGCATGCTTTTAATGTTCTTCCAGGTTTTCTTCTTCTTTTTCCCCACTAAGTTTTAGTAATACGATTTTCTCCAACTTTCTTTTCTATTGTCACTGAAGTATAAAATCATTCAAAGATGAAAGAGTAAGATTAGTAGGATACAATTAAGCATATGCCTGAATCACTTGCTTCTGATGCTGTAAGTTACCCTTGAGTTTTAAGAGAATTCATAGGAACAGTCTGGTCTATTCACAGAGAAACTGAGCACATCTGGAAAAATGTAATTAAATATCTTGGATTTTAAAAATCCTTTGAGTATGGCTTTATCACATCTTTTCACAAAACCTCATTTAAAGGAATTCCAACAGGTACTAAAGCATCATCCAAAATAATGTGCTTCAGTATTAAGGCGGCATGCACAGGAATGCAAACTGAAGGACTTAAGGAAAGAATATTCAACAACCTAAAACTTGAGAAGCATCAAAAATACTATTTAGGACATTCAGAAATCAAATCAAATAATTTATTCCTCAGTAGGGACATGGCTTTCCATCTGGATTATTCATTTTTACTCTTGTCTAGATGACTGTGCTTATAAGCACAGACTGGGAAGATCATCACAAAATCGTACCTTTGCCTTTCTGTTATTCTGAAAACGAGCTTCAGCAATCAAAAGAAATTCTAGTAATTAAGGAAGAAATGTGGAAAATAAAATTTTAAGAAGCCATATTGGAGCCTATCAAGCTGAAAGAATTATAAACATTATATTCTCAAAAATGAAAAAAAATCCAAGATTGAAACTGCAGCTTGAGTGCGAGATTTTAGGACTCAGTTTCCTGAAATTTACAAGAAAGATCATTGAAACCTATTTTGAATTAATATATTTCAGGTTTAATTTTGTCAGCTATATAAAACAAAGTTATCTTTAAAATATATAGAGTTCAGTTATCTTTCTTATTCCTCTTTTAATATTTTTTTCACAGTAATGCTTGCAAAAAGGTTAAAAGGATCAAGTAGTGAAGAAGAGATTATTAAGTGTAACTGTCCACCATCCCACTCAGTTCACAAACTTATACTATTCCTTGTTCTTCCTATCATAAAAATATCTCTTTTCAATTTTTATGCAAGTTATTACAAAACAACTAAATATTAGACATAATTTATTTATTAATGTTAGTATAATATTCGGTTTATCTATTGACCAAACTGATCACATAGACCACAGCCTTGTCTAATTCAATAAAACTATGAACCATGCTGTATAGGGACACGCAAGAGGCAAAAAGGTAGGACACTGAAAGATGAACTCCCCAGGTCGGTAGGTGCCCAATATGCTACTGGAAAAAAGTGGAGAAATAACTCCAGAAAGAATGAAGAGATGGAACCAAAGCAAAAACAGCGCCCAGTTGTGGATGTGACTGTGATGGAAGTAAAGGCCAATGCTGTAAAGAACAATATTGCATAGGAACGTAGAATGTTAGGTCCATGAATCAAGGCAAATTGGAAGTGGGTCAAACAGGAGGTGGCAAGAGTAAATATCTAAATTTTGTGATTCAGTGAACTAAAATGGACTGGAACGGGTGAATTTAATTCAGATGACCATTATATCTACTAGTGTGGGCAAGAATCCCTTAGAAGAAATGGAGTAGCCATTATAGTCAACAAAAGAGTCCAAAATACAGTACTTGGATGTAATCTGAAAAACAGCAGAAGGATCTCTGTTCATTTCCAATACAAACCATTCAATATCACAGTAATCCAAGTCTATGCCCCAGCCAGTAATGCTGCAGAAGCTGAAGTTGAGCGGTTCTATGAAGACCTGCAAGACCTTCTAGAACTAACACCCCCAAAACGATGTCCTTTTAATTATAGGGGACTGGAATGTAAAAGTAGGAAGTCAAGAGATACCTGGAGTAACAGGCAAATTTGGTCTTGGAGTACAAAATGAATCCATGCAAAGGCTAACAGAGTTTCCCAAGAGAACACACTGGTCCTAGTAAACACCTTCTTCCAACAAGAGATGATTCAACACATAGACATTACCAGGTTGTCAATACTGAACTCAGACTGATTATATTCTTTGCAGCCAAAAATGGAAAAGCTCTATACAGTCAGGAAAAACAAGACCATGGTCTCTGACTGTGGCTCAGATCATGAACTCCATATTGCCGAATACAGACTTAAATTGAAGAAAGTAGGGAAAACCACTAGACCATTCAGGTATGACTTAAAACAAATTCCTTGCAATTATACAGTGGAAGTGACAAATAGTTCCAAGGGATTAGATTTGATAGAGTGCCTGAAGAACTTTGGATGGAGGTTCATGACATTTTACAGGAGGCAGAGATCAAGACCAAACCCCAGAAAAAGAAATTCAAAAGGAAAAATGATTGTCTGAGGAGGCCTTATAAATAGCTGATAAAAGAAGACAAGCTAAAGGCAAAGAAAAAATGGAAAGATATACCCATTTGAATGCAGAGTTCCAAAGAATAGCAGGGAGAGATAAGAAAGCCTTCTTCAGTGATCAATGCAAAGAAATAGAGGAAAATAATAGAATGGGAAAGACTAAAGATCTCTTCAAGAAAATCAGAGATACCAAGGGAACATTTCATGCAAAGATGGGCACAATAAAGGACAGAAATGGTATGGACCTAACAGAAGCAGAAGATATTAAGAAGAGGTGGCAAGAATACACAGAAGAGCTATACAAAAATGATCTTGATGTACCAGATAACCATGATGGTGTGATCACTCACCTAGAGCCACACATCCTGGGTGCAAAGTCAAGTGGGCCTTAGGAAGCATCATTATGAACAAGGCTAGTGGAGGTGATGGAATTCGAGTTGAGCTATTTCAAATCCTAAAAGATGATGTTGTGAAATTGCTGCACTCAATATGCAAGCAAATTTGGAAAACTCAGCAATGGCCACGGGACTGGAAAAGGTCAGTTTTCATTCCAATCCCCAAAAAAGGCAATGCCAAAGATTGTTCAAACTACCACACAGATGTACTCATCTCACACACTAGCAAAGTAATGCTCAAAATTCTCCAAACCAGGCTTTAACAGTATGTGAACCATGAACTTCCAGATGTTCAAGCTGGATTTAGAAAAGTCAGAGGAACCAGAGATCAAATTGCCTATATCTGATGAATCATCAAAAAGACCAAGACAGTTCCAGAAAAACATCTGCTTTATTGACTACCTCAAAGCCTTTGACTGTGTGGATCACAACAAACTGTGGAAAATTTGGAAAGAGATGGGAATAGCAGACCACCTGACCTGCCTCCTGAGAAATCTGTATGCAGGTCAAGAGGTAACAGATAGAACTAGACATTGGAACAACAGACAGGTTCCAAATCAGGAAAGGAGTACGTCAAGAGTGTATATTGTCACCCTGCTTATTTAACTTATATGCAGAGTACATCATGCCAAATGCTGGGCTGGATGAAGCACAAGCTGGAATCAAGATTGATGGGAGAAATATCAATAACCTCAGGTATGCAGATGACACCACCCTTATGGCAGAAAGCAAAGAAGAACTAAATAGTTTCTTGATGAAAATGAAAGAAGAGAGTAAAAAGTTGGCTTAAAACTCAACATTAAGAAAACTAAGATCTTGACATCCGATCCCATCACTTTATGGCAAATAGATGGGTAACAATGGAAACAGTGAGAGACTATTTTCTTGGGCTCCAAAATCTCTGCAGATGGTGACTGCAGCTATGAAATTAAAACACACTTGCTCCTTGGAAGGAAAGCTATTATCAACCTAGACAGCATATTATAAAACACAGACATTACTTTGCCAGCAAAGATCCAACTAGTCAAAGCTATGGTTTCTCCAGTAGTCATGTATGAATGTGAGAGTTGGACTATAAAGAAAGCTGAGCACTGAAGAAATGATGCTTTTGAACTGTGGTGTTGGAGAAGACTTTTGAGTGTATCTTGGACTGAAAGGAGATCCAACCAGTCCATTCTAAAGGAAATCAGTCCTGAATATTCATTGGAAGGATTGATGTTGAAGCTGAAACTCCAATACTCTGGCCACCTGATTCAAAGAACTGACTCACTAGAGAAGACCCTGATCATGGGAAAGATTGAAGGCAGGAGGAGAAGGGGATGACAGAGGATAAGATGGTTGGATGGTGTCACTGACTTGATGGATGTGAGTCAGAGTAAGCTCCAGGAGTTGGTGATGGACAGGGAAGCCTCACATGCTGCAGTCCATGGGGTCTCAAAGAGTCGGACACGGCTGAGTGAACTGAACTGAACTGAACTGAATTGACTTAGCATTGTGAAATTTGAAGATTCATTTCAGTAAAATCTCCATTTTAATAGTTATTAGAGTTTTTTATTTGTTAACTACTTTTGTAATATAAAACTGTATTTCTGTATTTCAGTTTCTGATTTCACATGTAAGGTTCATGGAAGGTTTCACTTGTAAGGTTCATGGAAGTTTCCACTCCATCCTGACAACAAGTAAAAAGCGGAATGCTTTGAAAAAAACAGATATTCTTCTTGGATCCAGAAGAGAGGGGAGGACACTGGGGAAACCACTGCCCCCCCCCCCAGGTTGGAGAGATGAACAGGTCAACACAAAGAGTCATGGCCTCCTGTAGCAGAGAGTCCCAAGTGGAAACTACAAGGGGAACCAGTGACAAGATAGGAAAACTTGAACTGTAATTGATGAATTGCTGGAAGGTGAGTGTGTACAACTGTGACTGTTAAAAATTCCCAAAGGACCCAGTGAAATTGGGGGTCACTATACTTTTGTTAGTTTCATGTATGGAGCTCAGTCAGATCTTTCAGTAAATACTGGATAAAAATATGTAAAAAAATAAGTGACAGTAATGATACAAGGTCAGGAAGGATAAATTAGGATTATTTTATTATAAGATACATAATTATGAAGCAATGTGGTTTTATTCAGAAGTGACCTTCAGTTAATTGTAAATGTATATTGCAAACTCTAAAGCAACCACTAAAAACAGTTTTAAAAAAAAGCATAAATGATACTCCTAGAAAGGAAAGAAAATGGAATTATATAAAATATTTGGGTAAAAACACAAAAGATAGAAAAACACAGGAGACAAAAATAGGAACAATGAACAAGGGTAGCAAATAGAAAACAATAACAAATATGATAGATATTAATCCAATGATATCAATAATTACTTTGAACATATATGGTTTAAATTCACCAGTTAGAAGACAGTGATTGTTAAAGATGACTTCCCAGCGGGCTCAGTGGTAAAGAATCTGCTTGCCGATGCATGAGAGGCAGGTTCAATCCCTGGGTCAGGAAGATCCTCTGGAGTAGGAAATGGCAACCCACTTCAGTATTCTTGCCTAGAAAATTCCATAGACAGAGGACCCTGGTGAATTTACAGTCCATGGAGTTATAAATAGTCAGATGTGACTGAGCATGCACGCATATGTTGTCTATAATAAAACCACTTTAAATATAAAGATGCATATAGACTAAAAGTAAATGGATGGAGAAATGTATACCATGCTATCACTAATCAAAAGAAAATAAGAGTAGGATTATTAATTTCAGACCATAAATTTCAATGCAAGGAAAGTTATCAGGGATAAAGAAAAGCATTTCATAGTGATGAATTCAGTTCATCAGGGATCAGTTCACCAAAAACATAACAACCCTGAACATGTTTGCACCTCACAACAGAGCATCAAATTATGTGAGGCAAAAACTAATGGAACTGCATGGAGAAATAGATGACTCTATTATCATAGTTGTATATTTCAACACCTCTCAGAAATGGACAGATACAGTAGATAGAAAATTAGTAAGGACACAATTAAACTCAACAACACCATCATAAATACATGACTGCATTTGTGGGGGTCTATTTCTGTGTTATCTGCTCTGTTCCATTACTCTTTGTGTTTATTCTTTTGCCAGTGCTACACACTTTATTGATTAGTTTAGCTTTATAGTAAGTCTTAAAGTTAGGTTGTGACAGTCCTCCATCTTTGTTCTCCTTTAATATTGTGTCATCTATTCTGGTTTTTTTTGCCTCTCCAAGTAAATTTTAGAATTAGTTTGACAAAAGAACAAAGGCAAATCAGTGAAACAAAGATAGTCTTTTCAACAAATAGTGCTGGAACAACTAACATCTACATGCAGGAAAATGAATCTGTATACAGACCGTACACGCTTCACAAAAGTTATCTCAAAATGAATCATAGAGCTAAATGTAAAATGCAAAAGTATAAATTTATACTTCTATAAAATTCCTAAAATTCATATCAAAACAACTGTGAGATACCAACACAAATCTACTAGTATGGCCAAATCTGGAACACTGTAAAAACAAATGCTGGTAAAGATGTAGAACAAGAAATTTTCCTTTCTGGTGGTAATGAAAAATGGTACAGCTCCTTTGGAAGACTGTTTGGCAGTTTCTTAAAATAGTAAACATATTCTCACCCTATGTTCCAGCAATTGTACACCTAGTGCTTACCCAAAGGAGTTGATAACTTCAGTTCAGTTCAGTCACTCAGTCGTGTCCGACTCTTTGCGACCCCATGAATCACAGCACGCCAGGGTTCCCTGTCCATCACCAACTCCCGGAGTTCACTCAGACACATGTCCATCAAGTCAGTGATTCCATCCAGCCATCTCATCCTCTGTCGTCCCCTTCTCTTCCTGCCCCCAATCTCTCCCAGCATCAGAGTCTTTTCCAATGAGTCAACTCTTCGCATGAGGTGGCCAGAGTACTGGAGTTTCAGCTTTAGCATCATTCCTTCCAAAGAAATCCCAGGGCTGATCTCCTTCAGAATGGACTGGTTGGATCTCCTTGCAGTCCAAGGGACTCTCAAGAGTCTTCTCCAACACCACAATTCAAAAGCATCGATTCTGTGGCGTTCAGCTTTCTTCACAGTCCAACGCTCACATTCATACATGACCACTGGAAAAACCATAGCCTTGACTAGATGGACCTTTGTTGGCAAAGGTCTTTTTAATATGTTATCTAGGTTAGTCATAAGCTTCCTTCCAAGGAGTAAGCATCTTTTAATTTCATGGCTGCAGTCACCATCTGCAGTGATTTTGGAGCCCAAAAAAATAAAGCCTGACACTGTTTCCACTGTTTCCCCATCTATTTCCCATGAAGTGATGGGACCAGATGCCACGATCTTCATTTTCTGAATGTTGAGCTTTAAGACAACTTTTTTTACTCTCCTCTTTCACTTTCATGAAGAGGCTTTTTAGTTCCTCTTCACTTTCTGCCATAAGGGTGGTGTCATCTGCATATCTGAGGTTATTGATATTTCTCCCGGCAATCTTGATTCCAGCTTGTGCTTCATCCAGCCCAGTGTTTCTCATGATATACTCTGCATAGAAGTTAAATAAGCAGGGTGACAATATACAGCCTTGATGTACTCCTTTTCCTATTTGGAACCAGTCTGCTCATGTCCAGTTCTAACTTTACTTCCTGACCTGCATATAGGTTTCTCAAGAGGCAGGTCAGGTGGTCTGGTGTTTCTATCTCTTTCAGGATTTTCCAGAGTTTATTGTGATCCACACAGTCAAAGGCTTTGGCATAGTCAATAAAGCAATAAAGTTGATAACTTATATGTAGTCAAAAACCCGCACACAGATAGCATCTTTAATCATAAATGCCCAAAGCTAAAGGCAACCAAACATCCTTTTCAGTAGGTGAGTGGGTAAATAAACTGTAGTACATCCAGGCAATGTAATATTATTCAGGACTAAAAAGAATGAATTATCAAACTGTGAAAAGATATGGAAGAATCTTAAATTATTTCTAAATGAAAGAAGGCAAGCTGAAAAGGCCACATACTGTATGACTCCAGCATTCTGGAAAAGGCAAAACTATGGAGACAGTAAAGTGATGAGTGGTTGCCATGGATTCTGGAACAATGGGAAAGGGATGAATACGCAGAGGTTGGAGGATATTTAGGGCATTGAAAATGCTTTGTATGAAAGCATAATGATAGATGCATGACACTATGGATTTGTCCAAACCCATAGGATACAACACCAAAAATGAATGTTAATATAAACTATAGACTTTGGGTGATAATGAAATGCCAGTGCAGGGTCATCAGTTATAACAAATGTACCACTCTGCTGTGAGGATCTTGATAATGGAGGAGACTGTAGTTGTAAGGGGAAAATGGGTTTATGGGATATCCCTACACCTTCCTCTCAATCTGCTTTGAACCTAAAACTTCTCTGAAAAGTAAAATCTTAAGTGAAAATTCTATTTCTTGCTCCATCAAACTTTAGAGAGCATCTGTTGATCACTCATCCCCCAACTGTTTCACGAGATTATTAATGTCCCTCTGCTCTCTCCACTTTGTCTTTCCATTATAACTCAGTCTCTCAGCTACACCATTAATTCCACAGACCTATGACTGAAAACATTAATATTCTGTTTTGTAAGCATATTTAAGTCCTACTTCAATTTATCAACCACTATTGACTCTCTTTTGGGCTTCCTCTTAATATAGACAGTGCCATCATAATAAACAAAAACAATGGACAACTTTCACTATCTGCACATTTTAGTTTTTTTAAGCTTAAGACTTTGCTGCTGCTGCTAAGTTGCTTCAGTCATATCCAGCTCTGTGTGATCCCATAGACGGCAGCCCACCAGGCTCCCCCATCCCTGGGATTCTCCAGGCAAGAATACTGGAGTGGGTTTGCCATTTCCTTCTCCAATGCATGAAAGAGAAAAGTGAAAGTGAAGTCACTCAGTCATGTCTGACTTTTAGCGACCCCAAGGACTGCAGCCTACCAGGCTCGTCCGTCCATGGGATTTTCCAGGCAAGAGTACTGGAGTAGGGTGCCGTTGCCTTCTCCATTGCAAGACTTTACTTCTTGATAAATTATTAAACTGAACTTATTGAGATCAACCTTTTATGACAGGGATAGATTATGATTTAGGCTCTATTACTGTTTTTGTCATCACTGGGACAAATTTATCAGGAACAACACATGATTATATGTAGCTTTTATGGATCCTTTTATGGACTTTGACTCTAATTACAGAGTTAAAGGTATAACCAAATGAATTCAGTACAGGCCAGAAGCTTTTGATATAACCTGCACTTAGAAACAGTCTCCTGATGAGTCATGTAATAATTTCCAGTGAATAAAACATGACTGTGTACTGGCTTCCCTCTTCAACTAGTTATTTAATAACTCCATACTTTTTTTTGAGTGAGTTTGGAATAAACACCTGCTGGCTCTCCAACTAGAGAGAACAAGAAAATAATCTCTTTTGTGTGTTTTGGGAACATTATATTACTGTCACAAATTAGGAGTGGTGTTAGCAGTGCTATCTAATTAATGTCAGATAGAATGACTAATCATCAACTATTGCACGAAGAGAGTTATCATTTTAGGTAATGAGCATCCAGCTTTCATCTAGTTTATAGTGAGCAGGCTTGCAGTGTTCCCTAAATCCGGATGCATCAGAATTACTTAGGAAGCATTTTAGGCATACAGTCTCTGAGGACCCACCCACAGAGATTCTCAGTTAGTGGATGTGTTGGAATGATTTAGAAAATCTTCTAAGTGATGCTAAGACAAAGCCAGGTTTTGTAACTACTGTATTCAGCAAGCCAGATTGCTCATTATTTAAAGACACATTATATAATATAAGAGGGCCATCAAAAAGTCACATGATTTCTATATAGATAAACTTTAAAAGGATTTTTTAAAAAAATGTTGATATCTACAGTAGGTGTTTAGTAGCACTTGCTTAAATGTTCTTTTTTTTTTTTTCATTTTAAATGTATCATGGGCATTCTGTTGATGTTTCCTTTGGACGCTAGATTATCCATTTTTATATAAGTTGGAATGAATGCAAAGTTGTTTTCTAAGGGTATTTTGTCTCCCATGGTTACCCATAGAATCATTTACACAAAAGTGAGATTTCTGTTATGTTTCAACTCATTTGCTAGAAGAGCTAATGTATGCTTCTTTTTAGGAACATATGCTTTATGTCTTTGGTTCTGTTAACCTGAATTTCTACCTAAATGTTTGATCATTAACGTATATAAATCAGTATATACTAACTGGTAACATAAAATATACTCTGGATACTTATGAAATGGTATAAACTTCAACTCTCTGCTGTCCAATATTTATAAAACTTCTGTTTAAATATTACTCTTGAAGGAATAAATTAAATATATGCATTCCAACTCAAATAAAATTGAGTCTTGACTCAAGTCAAGCCAACAGAGGATTGAGCAGTATTCTGCATTGTTTTAGTCCCTAGCACATGGCTTTTATTAGCATTAGACAACCAGTTTCCACTGAGAGAACACAAATCTATATAAAACCATGATGCTAGTTATTTTAGGATTGTATATTAATATATCCAGTGTTTAAATTAATATAAAGTTTTCAAAAGCAGAATATCTAAAACCTTCAAGAGATTGGGGAGAATGTATCAGTATCTTTCAGTTTATGGGATCTAACTGTACATGTAGAATTAATTGTAGACTCATATTTTTTCCTGCTACTACATCCATACCAGTGTTGATTTTACAAATAATGATTTGTTCAATTCAGTTGCTCAGTCATGTCTGACTCTTTGCGATGCCATGAACCACCACACACTAGGCCTCCCTGTCCATCACCAACTCCCAGAGTACACCCAAACCCATGTCCATCAATTAAGTGATGCCATCCAACCATCTCATCCTCTGTCACCCCATTCTCCTCCTGCCCTCAATCTTTCCCAGCATCAGGGTCTTTTCAAATGAGTCAGCTCTTCACATCAGGTGGCCACACTATTGGAGTTTCAGCTTCAACATCAGTCCTTCCAATAAACACCCAGGACTAATCTCCTTTAGGATGGACGGGTTGGATCTCCTTGTAGTCCAAGGGACTCAAGAGTCTTCTCCAACACCACAGTTCAAAATCATCACTTCTTCAGCACTCAGCTTTCTTTATAGTCCAACTCTCACATCTATACACGACTACTGGAAAAACCACAGCTTTGAGTATATAGACCTTTGTTGGCAAAGTAATGTCTCTACTTTTTAATAAGCTGTCTAGGTTTATCACGGCTTTTCCTCCAAGGAGCAAGTATCTTTTAATTTCGTGGATGCAGTCACCATCTGCAGTGGTTTTGGAGCCCAAGAAAATAAATTCTGTCACTCTTTCCTTTGTTTCCCCTTTTATTTGCCATGAAGTGATAGAATCAGATACCATGATCTTAGTTTTTTGAATGTTGAGTTTTAAGCCAGCTTTTTTACTCTCCTCTTTCACCTTAATCAAGACGCTCTTTAATTCCTCTTTGCTTTCTGCCAAAAGGGTGGTGTTATCTGCATATCTGAGGTTATTTATATTTCTTCCTGCAATATTAATTCCAGCTTGTGCTTCATCCAGGCTGGCATTTTGCATGATGTACTCTGCATATAAGTTAAACAAGCAGGGTGATGATATATAGCCTTGATGTACTCAGTCTGTTCCATGTCCAATTCTAACTGTTGCTTCTTGACCTACATACAGATTTCTCAGAAGCCAGGTCAGGTGGTCTGGTATTTCCATCTCTTTCAGAATTTTCCACAGTTTGTTGTGATGCACAGAAAGGTTTTGGCATAGTCAGTGTAGCAGAAGTGGATATTTTTCTGGAATTATCTTGCTTTTTCGATGATCCAGTGGATGTTGGCAATTTGATCTCTGGTTCCTCTGCCTTTTCTAAATCCAGCTTGAACATCTGGAAGTTTTCAGTTCATGTGCTGTTGAAGCGTAGCTTGGAGAATTTTGACCATTGTTTTGCTAGAGTGTGAAATGAGTGCAATTGTGCAGTAGTTTGAACATTCTTTGGCATTGCCTTTCTTTGGGATTGGAATGAAAACAGATGTTTTCCAGTCCTATGGCCATTGCTGAATTTTCCAAATTTGCTGGCATATTGAGTGCAGCATTTTCACAGCATCATCTTTTAGGATTTGAAATAGCTCAACTCGAATTCCATCACCTCCACTAGCTTTGTCCGTAGTGATGTCTCCCAAGGCCCACTTGACTTTGCACTCCAGGATGTCTGGCTCTAGGTGAGTGATCACACCATTGTGGTTATCTGGGTCATGAAGATCTGTTTTGTATAGTTCTTCTATGTATTCTTGCTACCTTTTCTTAATATCTTCTGCTTCTGTTAGGTCCATACCATTTCTGTCCTTTATTGTGCCCATTGCATGAAATGTTCCCTTGGTATCTCTGATTTTCTTGAAGAGATCTCTTTTCCATTCTATTATTTTCCTCTATTTCTTTGCATTGATCACTGAGGAAGGCTTTCTTATCTCTCCTTGCTGTTCTTTGGAACTCTCCATTCAGATAGGTATATCTTTCCTTTTCTCCTTTGCCTTTCACTTCTCTTCTTTTCTCAGTTACTTGTAAGGCCTCTTCAGACAACCATTTTGCCTTTATGCATTTCTTTTTCTTGGGGATTGTTTGCGTCACCACCTCGTATATAGTGTTATGATCCCCCATCCATAGTTCTTCAGGCATTCTGTCTCTCAGATCTAATCCCTTGAATCTATTGGTCACTTCCACTGTAATTGTAAGGGATTTGATTTAGGTCATATCTGAATGGTCTAGTGGTTTTCCCTACTATCTTCAATTGAAGTCCGAATTTTGCAATAAGGAATTTATGATCTGAGCCACAGTCACCGTCTGACCTTTTTTTTTTTTTTTTTTTTTGCTGACTTTATAGAGCTTCTCCATCTTCAGCTGCGAAGAGTATAATCAATCTGATTTTGGTGTTGACTATCTTTGATGTCCATGTGTCTAGTCATCTCTTGTGTTGTTGGAAGAAGCCATCTTGGGTGGGACAATGACAGAGCTAACATATGATCCAACAATCCATTCCTGTGTATTTATCCAAATAAATGAAAGCACTATTCAAAAATATATGTTCATCCAAGTGTTCATAGCAGCGTTATTTATAATAGCCAAGATATAGAAGCAATATAAGTGTTCATCACCAGATGAATGATAAAAATGTGGTGTATATATATATATATATATATATATATATTTATACATACTCACAATGGAACTTGCAAATTCATAAAAAGAATGAAATTTTGCCATTTGAAACAATGACCTGTAGGGCATTAACCTCAGTGAAATAAGTCAGACAGTGAAAAGAAATATCATATGTTTTCACTTATATGTGGAGTGAAAAGATAAAACAAGTGAACAAATATAACAAAACAGAAACGTAAAAAAAACAGAGAACAAACCAGTGGTTGCCAGAAGGGAAAGGGGTGGGGGAAAGGGCAAAATAGATGAAAGAAATATTAATTAAGAGATACAAACTACTAGGCATAAAATAAATAAGTTACAAGGATGTAATACACAACACAGGGAATATTGTCAATATTTTACAATAACTTTGTTATGGAATATAATCTATAAAAAAGTCAGAATTATTACATTGTACATCTGAAACTGATACAATACTGATAACTATACTTCAGTTAAAAAATATATTAATGAAAACGAACAAACAAAAGTATCTTGTGGTGGGACACTTTGAGGCTATATAAAAATCTTATTCCTCATTAAACTTTCACCCTCTGGTTTTAGCTCATCCATTGATGAGTTTTCCTTGACTCAGTTATTTTGCCAAATGATGATTTTCTAATTCTGTCATTCCTTCTATATTTAATGGCTGTTAAGTGATCTTCTATAAGAAAGAACATTTCTTTCTTAGTGGTTAATTGATTTTTTGATTGGCGGATAGCAATATGTATTCATGTATTCTTATTTTAGTTATGGGCTATAACTTGTTATGGTCATTATTCAGATGTTCAGATTGTTGCAGATTTAACTAGTGGGAACATGTTCAGGTTGGCTTTTGTGATCTTTTGCCATTTTCATTATTATTTAAGTACTTCCTTATTGTCTTTCAATGCAAGCTATTCCACTAATGGGCTTTATCGTTTGTTGCATAGAACTCCTTGCTTGGCCTTGGGTGTTGCCTATTTATGATGCCACTTGTCTGACATTTTGTCTCTCTGTGACCCTAAAAACGCTTATTTAGCTTTATCTCTGCCAGCTTCTTGAACCTTCTCTATGCTTCCAGAATGCTGCTTGTATGTGTTCTATCTTGTCTATTTTGAAACCGGTCAGATATTATCTGTATTTTTTTTTTTTTTTTAACATACCACTCTCGCACTCTGTATAATGCTACATCCTGTGGGCATTCAGTAGGTATCGGCTGATAGATGGTCATACTCAGAAATGCTTGCTGTATTATAAACCTCAGGAAGAAGAGCAAGCTAAAAACATGACTTAATCTTTGCAATAGTTAGGACCACAATAACCTAAATGGCACATGGTTTTGAATGGAGACCTTAGGATTATTAATTTTTGGAAAAGTCTAAATGTTAATAAAACACCTGTACTGAAGAAAATGTGTTTGTACTTGCTGAACAGATTAATGGAACAAAAATGTGTCTAACACTGAAATATATCTTAATGAGATATTTTGTGTTTTCTATTCTATTTATATTAGGTTTAGTACTGTTTCTCTCTCTTGTCATCTCCATTTTGGTAAAGTATCTAATTATTATCCCAACTGTTCAATCATCTTGGCTTAAAGTAGACCAGAATTCAGTGGATATTTGTTTCTAGCTTTTGTCAAGGGAACAAAGAGGAAGTAGATGAGGAGGAAAAGAGGAAAGTAGTAGAGAAAATAAAAGGTGTGAAGCTCAGCACTTGAGAGTAAAGTTGCTGCTTAGCAGAGCAATGGGAGAAAAGATACCTTTGGTAACTTCAACATCCAAAGATAATATTATTGACACTTTTTTCATTTTTATGTATAATTTTCTCTGTGATATAATAGGTAATTTACTAAGAGAAAATACATTTTAAGTGTCATGGTAGGCATCCTTCAACACAATGTAGGGCAAGATATATTTTAAAGTAAAGAGTGCAAAAACTGGAATCAGTAGGAGATGCTATTTCTGCTCATTAGTTTTGAGACCTTGAACAAGACCATGAATGTTAGTTTCATCATGTTGGAATTGGGGATATCTATTTTATTATGTTGTTGTAAGATATAGAAACTGTATGTGCATAAAGCTTAGAGTTCCTAACACATAATAAATGCTTAACAAATGTTGCTATTAGACCAGCAGATCCCACAATTCCATGCTGATAAGAATTGTCTGAAAGTATTATTTTTAAAACAAAATAAGACAAACAGGTCTGTAGGCCTTTCTTTGAAGATTCTGATCCACTCAATGTGGGAAAAGACTTGGGAATATCATTTCTTTAAAAAATTTCCTTAATGAATATATAAAATTATCCATATGATCACAAAAAGTGGGCAAACCTATAACAGAGAATCCAGTGCAGCATTGTCCCCTTAAGGGGGAGGTTATGAGGACCAAGGAAACTTATACCCACAGGATCATGATGCCCGTAATCTATTTCTAATTGTTTTTTTTTTTTTCTGAGCTCCTGTTCCCTATTTCTGTGTTGTACATGGCTTTGAAACTAGAATATCCAAATTGAACTTGGCCTTTCCTTCACTATTCACCGTTCAAAGGAAGAAAATTCTTTGTGTTTCATTTCTAGGCAGAAGCACAGCTATCTTTCCAGTTTTCTAACAGAGGTGAAAGGGCATCTTTCATTCCTTCTCTTTCTCTTGCTAACTGGTTTTCTGCCTGCAATCTTGCTCCACTCCTCATGCCAGAGTATTAAGTACCTTTCCAAAATATAAATCTAGCTGTGTTTGAACATTTTTAGTGTCCCCTTACAGATCTTTAGAATGGAATTCAAATTTCTCCTGGAAACATTTGAGGACTTTTATGATCTGGCCCTAGCAACCCTCTCTCTAGCTTTGCCTTAGACAATCGTCTTCATTTCTTACCCTTCTCTCCAGGTAAACTACTCTACAGGCCATGTCCCACTGGTGTTTGACTTTGCTGTTTCTGGTCTTTCCTGGAATTATGTCCATATCAGCGGCCATACTTTGCTGTAGTTTCAGGAGACTCCTTTACCCTTAGTCTCCTGGATAGTTCAAGGCTCAGATCAAGCACGACATTCTCCTGAAAGCTTTTCTTAGCCCCCTTTTCTCACATTTGCTAACCTTTTCCTATGATCTTCTTTTCACTTTCATAGCCTGATAATGGTATATATTAAGTATCAATTTTCGAATGCATCTTTCTCTAGAATGAAATTACTTTGAGGAGAATGATTATATTTTAATCATTTTTATTTTCTCAATTACTTGAACAACTTCTGATTTATGGAAGGTCCTCACTAAATATGTGTTAAATGAATGAATTGGGTGCAAAATAGCTGTTTCCTTTTTATCCACTAACAATTCCCATTTTACAATTAGACATAATAACATTTACCAGTTACTAAGATCTTACCCTAATTACAATTACATAGATTTATCCTTGTCTCAGGCGCATCCTAAAAGTATAGTAGGCTGTTTCCCAGGGGATGTGATGAGGGGTAAAAAATGTCTCTTAAATATCCTGCAAAATATGAGTTATGGGTTATTATCAATTTCATCCACATAAACTTGAGAAATGAGAAGTGGTGATATTTCAGGGATTATTTCTTAATTCTATTCCAGCAGACATGGGGAAGATAGCCTGGGTTTCATCTGCCTCACTTAGTGTCCTTTATTTCATGAATCATCCAATCACTAGTGACAACTTAATCATTTCTGCCTGTCACTAATGTGAGTAGATAGATTCTATCAGTAGAAACTGGCTCAGGGGAAATGATTCAGAAAGGAAAAACAAAAACAAACAAACCCAACTTCTAACAAATATCCAGGACGTGTTTTATCGAGTTTTTACTGATGAACAGAATTGCTGATTTGTATAGTTACTGTCCTTGCGTGTAATGGGAGCTCTATGTAGATGCTGGTGATCTGCATGTCAATTCCTGAGGAAAATCTCTCAGAAGGATGCAGAAGTCACGGTGAATTTACAATGTCTTACTTGAAGTCATTTTCAAGAAAGCCTTTTTCTTCAACTTAAATGTAATTTATTTTCTGGAAGTAAACAGGAGTTTCTTTGTAACTGTATTCAGCATGGTAGTGGTACTGTACGGTAGTGGTACTGATCTAGTCAAGAAGACTTTTACTACTGAGTACCTCATAGTAGCATGCTATCTTACTTATTGCATGAGTCCATTCTATAGAAAAGTATTTTACAAGAAGTCTTTCATTAAAGCCTTTTCTCTATGGGGGTAGAAATAGAGAATACAACAATACAAGTTACAGTGTCAAGGATAAGGAAGAATAATTAGGGAATTACTGTGTGCTCAGTAGCTCAGTCATGTCTGACTCTTTGCAGCCCTGTGGACTGTACCCTGCCAGACTCCTTGGTCCATGGGTCCAGAATACTGGAGTACATTTCCATCCCTTCTCCAAGGGATCTTCTTGACCCAGGGATTGAACCCACATCTCTTATGTCTGCTGAAATGGCAGGTGGATTCTTTACCCATGAGCCACCTGGGAAGCCCATTTATTCCATATCCTCTATATAATTTTCCAGTTATGAGTAATGGCTTAAGTATTAATGAAATATATTATAAATTAATACTACCCAGCAATGAACATCAGTAACTAACCTATGTTTACATTGCACAAAAATATATACACTTAAGTTTTACATCAAGTTGCTAATATAAAACATAGCACATCCTTCAGGAACCTCTTACTAAGACAAAAAGCTTGATTTAGGCACACTCAGTTTTGCTTTTTGATGAAAAGAAGGATTAATTTATTTGTTCCTTCCTGCTGCGTTTAGTCAACACAGCTTGCAGCCTAAAAAATGAAAAAAACACTTACATAATAGAGCTATCAAGTGATAAGAACATTTCTTTACTAATTCACAAAGACATTTTTAATGAATAGAATTAATGTCTTAAGACATTTTCTCCTCCACACAAGTAGATTAGCTTTAACATTCTACAGGAGACTTGGGCTTCCGATTTTTCCAAGCTCATTAGACTGTAATGGTCCCTTATCATTGTTGGCATTGTCAGGGATTGGACAGAAGTCCAGTAAAGTTGTGCATTAATTAGACAAAAGCGCAAATATCCTCCCCACAGTTTCTGCATGTATAGTTGTGTGCCAGATCCTTTAAGAAAGCAGAAAAGCAGGAGTTAGACATTTTGTAAACTTTGCATTTTAAGTAAGGACATGAGAAATGTTAACACTTTCAGCAGTTTTCAAAATTGTGGAGGCAAGGTAGTCCTCCCACCCCCAACCCCTGATTTGTTTCCTCTATAATCATTCTCCTCAGCAGTAGAGAGAGGTAGGCTGGCATATTCTGAATTCACAAAATCAAGGGCATTCTTGTTCATTTCTGAATTAATATTTTTTGCATTAATCGATTGAATTAATCCTGAGAATAAAACAAAAATTTTTAATTTTATTATTATGGTTAAAGTTTGAATAGCACTTTTAGTGCTATCTCAACTGCAAGGAATGGAAACCAGATTCAAAGTAGTTTCATATGGAAAGGAGTTCAAGTGAAATATTTGTTCAAGTTATAAAACTATAAGGAAGACTAGAGTAAAATAGCCACTGGGAATGACTGGAACCATGGATTTGCATGTTTCAGTATCTGTGTGCCTATCCTCTTTTTCCTACCCTATCTCTCCCCTCCTCTACACCTTCTTACACCTCTCTCTCTTTTGTTTTCAGTCTTAAATCAGTGTTTGCCACAAAGTAAAGAATTTGCCCTCCAGGGGCTTCCAACTTACCTTATATAATTTTGCAACTGGAGAGGAAAGATGCTTCTCTTTCAACTGTAGTTGGGTATTATTTAAAGGAAGAAACAAAGAACAAGAGAATAGAAATGGTCTCTGACTAGACACTTGAAATGCCTTCAGTTCAGTTCACTTCAGTCGCTCAGCCATGTCCAACTCCTTGCGACCCCATGAATCACAGCATGCCAGGCACCCTGTCCATCACCAACTTCCGGAGTTCACTCAAACTCATGTCCTTCGAGTCAGTGATGCCATCCAGCCATCTCATCCTCTGTCATCCCCTTCTTTTCCTGCCCCCAATCCCTCCCAGCATCAGAGTTTTTTCCAATAAGTCAACTCTTCACATGAGGTGGCCAAAGTACTGGAGTTTCAGCTTCAGCATCAGTCCTTCCAATGAACACCCAGGACTGATCTCCTTTAGAGTAGACTGGTTGGCTCTCCTTGCAGTCCAAGGGACTCTCAAGGGTCTTCTCCAACACCACAGTTCAAAAGCATCACTTCTTCGGCACTTAGTTTTCTTCACAGTCCAACTCTCACATCCATGCATGACCACTGGAAAAACCATAGCCTTGACTAGACGGACCTTTGTTGGCAAAGTAATGTCTCTGCTTTTGAATATGCTATCTAGGTTGGTCACAACTTTCCTTCCAAGGAGTAAGTGTCTTTTAATTTCGTGGCTGCAGTCACCATCTGCAGTGATTTTGGAGCCCCCAAAATAAAGTCTGACACTGTTTCTACTGTTTCCCCATCCATTTCCCATGAAGTGATGCCTTAGGCCAGAGCAAATATTGACAAACATAAAAACAAATGTACAGATCATGCTTTTATTCTGAGGGATAATCTTTTGTTAGTTTATAATCTTTAGGTGCTGCTTACAGGTCACCCATAAGAAAACTATGATCTCAAAATATACAGAAAAACACATTTTTTTTTAATTTAGGAAAAACTAATGACTTCATGAAGAAGCAATATATTGCTTTTAAAGAAGTGAACAGATGAATAACGAGATAATAAAGTATAAAAGAATTCCTCTAATTGAATTTGCTTGTTGGAAAAACTGCTAGAGATCTTAGTCATTTGTTCTTGACATGCTTTCCTTCTTACCCCCTGCCCTGCCACACAAATTGATTAATCATTCTTCAGTCTATTGAGAGACATTAACAAGTTATGGGGTTCCAGAGGCCTAATGAAACCAAGGTTTGATATCAATCATGTGGAAGTTGCATACACAAATAAAATCAGAGAAAACTAAGAATTGCAGAATAATTCTGAGGGCTTCTAAACCTTCCTAATCCCAGATTCTCTACTAAACATCTGACATTACCTCCTCAAGACATAAATATGGCCAGTCAGATTATTGCCCAATGGCTCTTCTATTTTAATTTAATTGCCATTAAAAAATATCTCCTTAAGTTTGAGAATATTACTGTTTATTCAATTTTAACTTTCCCATGTTACCTCCCCTAGAGACTACATATTAGTAAAGGTAATAAATGGAAAATTAACGTAGGCTCTTTATAGTTGATATATAGCCTGGATCATGTAGGAGTCTGTACAAGGTCTATTTTGAACATCAAAAGAGAAGACCAGATTCCTGGCATATAAACACCTGGGACCTCTCTTAATTCTTTTGAATATGCTACCTCAGATGAAAATAGGGAAGGGTTTTAATCTGAGACTAGACTGAAAGACACTGTAATAATGGATCTCTTAAAACCTAAAGAAGGAAAGTGTTGTATTTTTGGTTTTTCCTTTTTCCATGAAAAGGTTAGGCCAGGACAGTGTTCAAGTGTCAAGTCATGGGGCCATCTTATGTGTCATAACATTTCCCATGAACCCTCAAGTAAGATTGATCCTTTTAATTCTAATCCAGGATTTAAGGAGACATTGTTATTAGAGGAGTCCTGGTTCTTACCAGTAACATTTAGTGAGGGGTTATTTTGTGGCAAGCACTAAAATACTTAAAGGCAATCTAAAAAAGAGATGGTGTAATTCTGTTTCAAAAAGGTTAATTTCTTAAAAAGTGAAGTAGACAAAACCAAAAAAAAAAAAAAAGCATGATAAAGTAATACACACATATACACGGTGCAGAAGGGGCACATCTGAGGAAATCAGTTCTGTATGTGGTAAAAAGAGAGGTCAGAAACTACAGAAGTTATTTTTGAGCTGACTTCAAAGATAAGTAGGCATTTGTCAGAGAGGCTCGGGAAAGCATTCCAGGCTAAGTGAGGAGAATCAGAAGATGTGTGAATTATTCAGGTGCATTAGGGTAATGGTCAGCAGATCTTCATGGCCGGTATGTAGGATAAAGGTCAAGATTCATAGGTCTTGTATCATGTCAGAATCCTGGATTATTTTTCCCTTGTGGAAAAAAGTTGGGCTTCCCCGGTGCCGTAGTCATCAAAAATCTGCCTGCCAATGCAGAAGACACAAGAGATGCAGGTTCAATCCCTGGGTCTGGAAGATCCTTTGGAGAAAGAAATGGCAACCCACTCCAGTATTCTTGCCTGGAAAATCCCATGGACAGAGGAGCCTGGCAGGCTACAGTCCATGGGGTCCAAACAGTCAGATACCACTGAGTGCTAGCACTCTCTCAAAATGGGAAAAAATAAGCTTATTAAGATTTTGGTTTTCTTAAAGACCACTTGAGAGCAGCTTGGAAGATTGGCTAGAAATGGCAATAATGGAAACAAGGAGAATGTTGTGAGGCAATTGTACTAGTCTAGGTGTGACAGTGATTTGGTCTGCAAAAGACTGAAGTCTAGGGATAGGAGGTGAGGCCTATTTACCTGAAAATACTGTTAGCATTTTTTTAATTGTCAATGATGTGGAATTGTCTAGTGTATCGTTATAATTTCCATTTCTTTGTTTATTATTAATGGCCATTTGTATTCTTTGTTATTTTCCTCATATCCCATGGCTTTGTTGTTGTTGTTTTTTAGTTGGGGCAGTGTTTGACAGAGCTGCCAGCTATCCTCACTATTGTCTTTCCTTTTTAAGTTGAGAGTAAATCCACACATTTTATCTGGGCACATTGTCATTGATATAATAACAAGTTCCAGGATCTTATATCTGCTTTCTGGCTAGTGAGATGTGAGCAGTATTGATGTACACAACATCTGGGGAGTGTCCATAAAGAGAAAGAGGGAAGGATCATGTCTACTCCCCTTCGTCTTTTTTGCCAGCTGGAATAAGACATGATGGCAGAAACTGGAACAGCCATTTCAGCTCACAAAGTGGAAGATGCAAATTAAGAATAACAGAACCACAACTAGAAGGAACATGGTGCTTACCACTACCAAATTTGTTATAAATATGAAAAAATTTTCTCCATTTTGTCCTTTTTCTTTTACATTTAAGAATTTTTTTTCTAGCAGTTAAGACTGAAAAACTATTTCTTCTAGAAGATATTATAATTTTTCTTCTTAGATGACTATTTTTTCTCTTGGCTCTTCTTTTCTCATCCTTAAAATACATGTATTCTTAAAGTTCTATCCTTGAATACTTTCTTGTTTAAAAATTTCTTTTCCTGAATCTTTATCTACATATGCAATTTTTTATATTATTATTACTGGGGCACGTCTGAATCTCAGGTGCAATTCTCTATCTTCAGTCACTCTTCTGAGCTTTAGACCACTGACTGTCTACTAGCCATTTCTGCAACAATGTATTACTGGGACTTGGAGCTTAGCATGTCCAGTATCATGTTTGTTGTCCTTTGCCCAATCACATCCTTCTCCTTATACCCCAGTTTTCACCAATGGTACCAATATTCTCTAAGTGCCAAGACTTTAAACCCTGGAGTCATTTCATTCTCTTTATTTATTCCTTATACCCAGGCAGTCATCAAATCCTATGTATTCGGTCTCTGGATGATTTCTCTGCTTCTTTGATAGTCTACTGCAATTCGTGCTCAAAATGTGTTTCCTCCTTGACTAGATAACTATTTTTTAAAGACAGTTATCAATTACCTTGACTTCCCATAAGTCTAGCACATGAATGGCAAATTTTTTTCTGTAAATGGTCACATAGAAAATATTTTTGACTTGAGAGCCCTATAGTCTCTGTTGTAACTACTTGACTCTGTCCTTATAGTGTGAAAGCAGCCACAAACAGTTCTTAAATGAATGGGTATTCTTGTGTTTCAGTTAAATTTTTTTTATAAAAAAGGTGGTGGGTTGGGTTGGCCCTGAAGTAATAGTTTGTCAACCACTGGTCTAGACCAGTTTACAAGAGGACAATTCCTGGATCTCAGATAGCATCTAATTTAGACAAATAAGGAGACAACACATAAAGAAGGAAGAAAATAAATGATCAAGATTATGACCCATTTCATTGCTGTAGTAAATGTTATGAAACCAATGAAATAAGAATTCTCTCTAGATTGCATGACAAGGAAAGGTTTTCTGAGAAGCTGATGTTTGAACTGAAACCTAAATAATGTACACACTCAGAGGAAGGTATATCCAAACAGAAACGGAAATGATACAAAAGTTTATACTGTGAAGGAGATTGGTTTATTTAAGGAGCATGTTAGTAGGAGAAGAGCTAAGAGAGGTTTCTGGTATTGGAGGGAAGCTCATGAAGGCCTTCTACACAGGCCATGGTAAACATTTGGAGTTCTACTCTACATCAAATAAAAAATTGCTAGAAGATTTAAAAGAAGGGAAGTGAGAAGTTGTGATTACCTTTAAATGAATAATAGATGGTCAAGATATGTATATAGGCAGGAGACCAATTAGGGGGATATTGTAGTAGTAGTGGGCTTCTCAAGTGGTGCTAGTGGTAAAGAATCCACCTGCCAATTCAGGAGATGCAAGAGATGAGGGTTCCATTCCTGGGTCAGGAAAATCCCCTGGAGAAGGAAATGGCAACCCACTCCAGTATTTTTGCCTGGAAAATCCCATGGACAGAGGAGCCTGCTGGGCTACAGTTCATGGGCTTGCAAAAACTCAGACATGACTGAACACAACACAGTAGTAGTAGTAGTAGTTCAATAGTTTAAAGTAAATCTATCTTTAATGTGGTTGCAGTGGAGATGCAAGGAAATAGAATGCATTTTGTAGGAAGCATTAACAGAATTTAGTTCTTTTGGGTTAAATGCAGGAAGTGAAGGAAGGTAAAAATAAAGATTAGTTCTAAGTTTTAGGCTTGAATAAATCAGCAGTGATTTGTTACTGAGCTGGAGAAGAATCGAGAAAATGTCTGGAGAAGTGTGTAGAGGGCACAGGGGAAATCAAGTGACCCCTTTTTATGTTATGCCAATGCTGCTGAGCTAAGAAGAGAAATACAAGGATTAGATTTTGTGAGTGGGAAGTGATTGACCTTGACAGGATGACCTTCAAGGCGATTGACATTTTCACAGGATGATTAGGAGCAAGGTCCAGTTGGGTACAGAAGAGAATGGAACTAAGGGAGCATAGGTAGCAAGTGTGAATACATGTTTTTAGAACTATTGCTTTAACCATTTGTTATAGTATCTAAAAAAGTGCTCTACATGTATGCAATTCTAAGTAATATTTATCAGTTGCCACTTACAACCCACTCCAGTATTTTTGCATGGAGAATTCCATGGACAGAGGAGCCTGGTGGGCTACAGTTCATGGGGTCACAAAGAGTTGGACACAACTGAGTGATTAACACACACCCTAACAATGTAAGTGCTTAAATAAGAAAAAATTGTAGCTCTCAATGTATTAAAGAAAAAAAAAAGAGGGCAATAATAGGCATACTATTTCTTGTAAGAAGCCATTACTTCTTAAAAATATACTAAGTGGAAAATATTATGGCCTTTAGAACAATTTTTATATTGACTACATTTTTTTTTTCTTTGTAATAGTGATATACTACAGATGAGTGGGAAAAAAAATAGAAAGCCTATATCGTGTACTTCATTGAGACCTTTAACTCATTCCTTTATTCAAAAAATAATACCTCAACATCTATTCTGCCATAGTAAGCTAAGCGAAAGATTCTAGTGTCTATGATAGCTGTATTTTCAGGGAAGGCATGGGTTAAGTCTTCATTAGGTAATTCTTAAATGAAGAAAGCATCAACAGAGTGATATCAGAATGTTTCCTCTGGGATGTGTTATTTTTATTATTAGCTATTTGATGATGCTGTTGAAATGGTGTGCACTAGAGTTATTTGGGAATCATTAACATTTCAGAAGTCTAAAACAGCATTGAAAATGATGACAAATGACAATACAAATTTTGAAAGTGGCAAGGACAAAATCAGCAAACCTAGAATCTGCTCATATTGGTATTGGCTGGGAAGGACATGGATTATTGTAGTGTAGTCGACAATAAGGTTGCAAAGACAAATAAATGAAGACAAATACTCCTCTGACTTTGAGGAGTTTAAAATCTAGTTCAGTTTGGCTGAAGCATAAGATTTATAAAGGAAAAAGGTAAGGGATAATGTTTGAAGGATGAGTTAGGACCAAATTTGTGGAGAGTATTGAAAAGCAAGGTAAGTTTGAACTTTATTCAGTGGGCAATTGGGAATCTGTGAAGAATTTTGAACAAGAGACTAGCAAGATGGTAGTTGTTCTTTGGGAAGATTAATCCAGCAGAAGGTGAATCAGAGGGAGAAAAAGGGAGAGGGAGAAAAGACACAGAACTTGGGGAGTAAGTTAGAATGTTAATTCCTTTTATTATCCTATGTGTTCAAATAAATACCTAGTTAAATTATTACTGTCTTCTTTTATAAAAATGAAAATATTTTTAAAATATATTATAGGCAGCTGTGAAATACATGTTAAAATGGAAATAAATTTTCTCATACTGTCTCATTTTTTGTTGTGAGTGTATTTATTGATTAGTACCTTCTAGCCAGGTACTTAATCTAACAGATCACTACTGTTTTTCAGCTCTCCTGTCAGGCACTGTCCTATGGGCTTGACAACTTTTTCACTGATACTTTTCATAACCCTATAAGGAAAGAATTTTCACCTCTTTTCTATAGGTCTATATAAATTTAGGTCTATAATAATTGTATAACCCACTGGACTTCACCCAACTAAGGACTTAAATCCAATTCTGTTTCACTCCAGAGCCTATGCCTTTGCTGTTAGGCACTTTACTGTTGAATTTCATATAAGTGGTAATTTGTTCTCCAGCAATTCATATTAAAAATTAGCTTTTTGAGTAGTATGTCACTAACAGCTCTGGGAACAAGTCAGACTATTTGGTTATTGTTATTTTGTTATTGTAGTTTCTTGTTGTCTTCAAATTTGATTTTGAAAATAAAATTGATTTTATTTTTACTCTTGAGACTGTGAAGTTTTAGCACATAAGTGAGGCATGCCATTGCATTTAGAAATGTAGAAACTATATCAGTGTCTGCCAATTTATATAAATAGAGCCTGCAAGTCTCACTGACATTAAGCAGTGGTCAGATTTCATGGCTCGGTTCTTGAGGAGATTATGGGTGCCTTTATCTGCAGAGTATGAATGTTATATTTAGAACTGGTGTTTATTTCACTGTTAGGAGTCTTTTTTAAAATAAATTTTTGTACTGAAAAACCTTTCTAGGTTGAACTTAAGAAGAATAATACATGGTGAAAAATAAAAACATTAAATGAAAATCTGTAAATGCAAATAGACTTTTTTAAAAATAACTCTTTATGTTGTAGGTATGAAAACATTCTTGGACTTGTTCTGAAAGAAAAAGCATAATGTTATGGATTGCAGATGACTTAAAGCTTTCATTCACCTCGTCTCTTGTTGTGGGTATCCTTTGAAGCCATGCCATACATAAGAAGTGATAGCCAAATTAATGCCTTAATTCCTAGGCAAGCTACAACTTTCTCAAAGCAAGGCTTCTCTGATAAGTCAGACACAGAAGCTTCCCATTCCCTACCCACTGCATTTAGAACATTTGAGTCTTGAAACAGACTCCAGATCCCCTTGCTGAATCTTGGAATTGGGGATACCCACTGGGCTTCCCTGGTGGCTCAGAAGGTGAAGTGCCTGCCTGCAATGCAGGATACCAGGGTTCGATTCCTGAGTCGGGAAGATCCCCTGGAGAAGGAAATGGCAATCTACTCCAGCACTCTTGTCTGGAAAAATCCCATGGACAGAGGAGCCTGATAAGCTACAGTCCATGGGGTCACAAAGAGTCGGGCACGACTGAGCGACTTCACTTTCACTTCACCCATCCACAGACAGAGACACAAACAGGGAGGGCCTGTGTGTGTGTGACCTTGCCTCTCTCTACCAGAAATACTTTTATGGCTGCTTCCCATCAGGGAGATTAAAAAGTAAGATAAACGGCACAAAATAAGGTCTAAATCTTCTTAGCAAACAACAAAACAAAGGGTAAGAAAGGCTTCCATATAATTGCCTTTGTCCTTAGTTGGGCTTCCCTGGTGGTGCAGATGGTAAAGAATCTGCCTGCAATGTGGGAGACCTGGTTCCATTGATCCCTGGGTTGGGAAGATCCCCTGGAGGAAGGCATGGCAACCCGCTCTAGTATTCTTGCCTGGAGAATCCCCATGGACATAAGAGCCTGGTGGGCTACAGTCCGTGGGGTTGCAGAGTGTGACGCGACTGAGCGACTAAGCACCCACACCAGATGCAGTAACACTCCTCAGTTGGAAAGCCTAGGGACTGGCAAAGGCTCTAACCAATTCCACTGCTGGCTCTCCTTGGCTTAGGAGTTAGTAAGGAGATGGACATAGGGTTGAAAGAAGACTCTTTAATTATCCCCTGCTGCTACTGCTAAGTCACTTCAGTCGTGTCTGACTCTGTGCAACCCGTAGATGGCAGCTCACCAGGCTCCTCTGTCCCTGGGATTCTCAAGGCAAGAACACTGGAGTGGGTTGCCATTTCCTTCTCCAATGCAGGCAAGTGAAAAGTGAAAGGTAAGTCGCTCGGTCGTGTCCGACTCTTAGCGACCCCACGGACTGCAGCCTAACAGGCTCCTCTGTCCATGGGATTTTCCAGGCAAGAGTACTGGAGTGGGGTGCCACTGCCTTCTCCCCTAGGTGGGGGGGAAAAAAGGCTTAAGTCCCTTCTCACTATCAGTCAGCTCAGTTCAGTTCAGTCTCTCAGTGGAGTCTGACTCTTTGCGACCCCATGAATCGCAGCACGCCGGGCCTCCCTGTCCATCACCAGCTCCCGGACTTCACTCAGACTCACATCCATCGAGTCAGTGATGCCATCCAGCCATCTCATCCTCTGTCATCCCCTTCTCCTCCTGTCCCCAATCCTTCCCAGCATCAGTGTCTTTTCCAGTGAGTCAACTCTTTGCATGAGGTGGCCAAAGTACTGGAGTTTCAGCTTCAGCATCATTCCCTCCAGAGAAATCCCAGGGCTGATCTTCAGAATGGATTGGTTGGATCTCCTTGCAGTCCAAGGGACTCTCAAGAGTCTTCTCCAACACCACAGTTCAAAAGCATCAGTTCTTCGGCGCTCAGCTTTCTTCACAGTCCAACTCTCACATCCATACATGACCACTGGAAAAACCATAGCCTTGACTAGACGGACCTTAGTTGGCAAAGTAATGTCTCTGCTTTTCAATATGCTGTCTAGTTTGGTCACAACTTTTCTTCCAAGGAGTAAGCGTCTTTTAATTTCATGGCTGCAGTCACCATCTGCAGTGATTTTGGAGCCCAGAAAAATAAAGTCTGACACTGTTTCCCCATCTATTTCCCATGAAGTGATGGGACCAGTTGCCATGATCTTCATTTTCTGAATGTTGAGCTTTAAGCCAACTTTTCCACTCTCCTCTTTCACTTTTATCAAAAGACTTTTTAGTTCCTCTTCACTTTCTGCCATAACCTCATCTGCATATCTGAGGTTGTTAATATTTCTCCCGGTAATCTTGATTCCAGCTTGTACTTCTTCCACTATAGGCAGAGGCATTTTGTATTTTTAAGGCTGAAACCTGAACCAAAGGGAAGAATGGCCCCTGTTACACAACTGTACTCATTTGAAGCATGGTGAGAGTCATCTTAAAAATTAGGCTCAACAAAGAAAACAGTCGAAACATATAATGTCTATATCCTTATATTTTACCTATTTAAGTGATAATGCACAAAATAATTAAGAAAAATAGGAAAAATTTGAGTAAAATGCGGTAATTTTGTCACTTAACCATTGAAGACACAACAAACTTTCTGCAAAAATTATTAATAACTTATAGCCAAATATGTATATTAAACACAAATAGTTAAATAATTAAAGGTGATAGCCATCGATTGCTAATGATAGTAGTTACCATATATTGGACACACAGTGCCAAGCCCCTAGTTAATGCTTTTACTTACTTTATTTCAGTTATTTCTTGAAAATCATATACCATAGCAATTGCTAGAATTCCTTTTTTACAGTGGGAAAAATAGAGGCTTACAAAGGTTAAAAAACTTAACTGTACATCAACATGAATCCACCACAGGATGTATGGCAAAACCAACATAATATTGTAAAGTAATTAACCTCCAATTAAAATAAATAAATTTATTTTTTAAAAATCAAAAAAGAAAAGAAAAAAAAAACTTAACCAAAAGTACACAGCACACAATGAATGTAGGAGTGAAGGCCAATGGATGTGTTTCCACACTAATATCAGCTAGTTTGAGTTATTTAACACATTAATCAGACCTGAATAAGTTCAGCAAAAGGTGTAAAGATGAGAAGTGTCTGTGAAAATTAATTCTGAGAATATTTAATAAGAGAGAAGACAAACACTCCATTGCTTAACTTCAGGTTATTTCCTAAGAAATCTTCCTGTGAGGAAGACTTTCTTGAACTCTCTTTCTGTGCTTAAATTTGAGGAAAGTTCACATATTTGAAGAGTCTAATGTAAAGCTTCAACCACTATAGGTGCAATTTTGAGTAATTTCTGGAGATATTCATGATATTCACAATGATACAAAACAAGATGAAAAAATTAATGTCAAAGCAACTCTTTCTAGGTTTTCAGAGGTAAGCTTTTAGATGAATTCAATATGGTTGAGCTAACAGGGCTCCCAGCAAAGCAAATTAAATTTCATTAGGTCTTTTCAGATCTCAGGACAAGTGAAAATTCTGGATGAACCTGGTCTCACGCAATATCATGCTTCATGGCCCAGCATCAAGGAAATGCAAAGAATATCTGGACTACCTGTTTTATCAGCACTTTGGGCATAAAATTTAAATCTGCATGGTTACAGACAAAGTGCTCTTTCCATAGAAGTTTCTGATTTATGTATAGAAGCTATACATTTCTTCCAAGTGAATGTAGCTTATATCAACTATCTGAATGACTGGGGCTTCAAGGAATTCATCATCACTAGCTCCTAACATACTCCTGGCAGAATCCTAAGTGATAGCTGCAGATATGACCAACACTCCAGTAATTCTTATCACGTCTGCCCAGTCAAAGCACCACGCTTTTGTTTCAAGTGTCTGTTGGCATGGTTATTTTCTATTATGGAATGTTTAAAAGACAATAGTAGTAGTAGTAGCAAACGATGTTTTAAATGACTGAAGATACATTATCCCAACTATGGAAGGCATTTTGTAATTTAAAAATAATATTTAAGCATAACAGACTAAATTTTAAACTACAACATGTAGTATGATTCTTCTTCCATTCTGCTCAGTAAATATTAAGTGAGAAAGATATGATAGTGATGGCACTATAATAGATAAGGTCCCCATCATATGGAGCTTATAACAAAGGGGGAGACAGACAAAAAACTAGTAAAATAAATAAGCACACTAATTAATTAATGATATAATTGAAAATTATGATATATATAGTGCAAGTTAAAAATGGTGATGTGATAGAAAGCAGAGAACTGAGTTCTTACCACTCGACAATATGATCAGAAGCCACTTTGATAATGTGACATTTTAGGTTGCTAACAGCCTAAGCACACAGAATGGTGAATTGAAGAGGCTGAAAGGCACATAGAGTATGTCTTTCTCAAGGAACAGGAAAGGGATCATTGTGGCTGAGAGTGAGAGTGATAACACTAGAGATGTAGCAGAAACTGGATCATACTGGCTTGTAGAACAGTTTAACTTAAGTTTTGATGTTACTAAACAAGATTTCAATCCACATGAATGAGAGCCATCAACCAGTTTTGAAGGATATTGAGGATTTGGTTGACATTTTCAATATCAGTCTGCTGCCAAGAGTAGAACAAAGCTGTAAAGACACAAAAGTTAGTTTAGGAGTCTAGTCAAGACATCATGAGGGTGGGACCAGAATAATGGTAAAGATGATGGAAAGAAAAGGATAAATCCTAGCTACATTTTTAGCAGAGCTGGTAGGCTCTTCTGATGATTAGATGGGGGAGGTAAAGGAAAGAAAATGAATCCTGGGGTTTTGGCTTGAGAAACTATGTGATAATGGGACCATTCACATGAATGGGGAACGTTCCCAGAGGAATAAAACATGAGTTCTGTTTTGGATGTTTCAGATTGTGATGTTTATTACACATAAAATGTCAAGTAAGCACCTTGACATACAAATCTTGAGTGCAGAGAGCATGTCTGAGCATCATACAAAACATCAGAAGATGCCATGAAAAAAAGATTCCCAATAATTCACTGTTTGGAGATCTCATGAAGCAAACATTCCTCTATTCATGTTCTGAGATACCACCTTAGGGGAAGAACTGAGGAAAGAAGATCACCATCCAAGAAAATGTGCTAATCCTAGGAAGTCTAATTATCTTAGCTTAATTATTACCTAAGTTATGACAAATGTAAATGATGCTGAGTTAATTTTTCCCTGCTAAATGGTGTATGAGAGCCTTTGTAGAAGTATATAGATAATCTATAAGAAAGAAAAGGGTCGTGTTTTTTTTTAATATCCAGATTGTAGTATCAGTTGAATTTGCAACCTCACTCTACATTATAGAAAAATTACTCCAGTTGAGGAAACCTCTTTCATAAATCACTTCTCTTGATGGAATATAGTTATCACTTGGGCAATCATAGCATAAAAGAAGGCATTGAGCAGAGTGGAAGAGTGAAACAAAAATGGGTACACCTGATTATGACACCACCTTGATTTTGACACTCCACGATGGTTAGAACTACATGATATATTCATTCTTAACAAGTTGCACTATTGATCTTCATTCAGCATATACAGAGAGTCTAGTAAATGCAGTTTTTCTAGGTTTGCACAAACATCATGGAGCTTCAGTTATTTCAAATTAGAATCTGAATGTTCTTGTGAAACTGAAAACTCCTTAGGCTGTGGTATTACATGTTCAAAATATCTGGACTTTCCACTTTAGTGAAAAGATTTTCAAGCCTATTTATATTTTATCTGGATTTTAAATACCATGTCAAAGCAAGTGCTTTCTGGCTGGGAATGTATAGCTGTGCATTTTAAAGAGTGTGTATTCTTATAGCTATTCATTGAGCTCTTAAGTAACCTCTAATTTCCCCTAAAGTCAGGAAAAAGACAAAGGTGCCCACTCTCACCACTACTATTCAACATAGTTTTGGAAGTTTTAGCCACAGCAGTCAGACAAGAAAAAGAAATAAAAGGAATCCAGATTAGAAAAGAAGTAAAACTCTCACTGTTTGCAGATGACATGATCCTCTACATAGAAAACCCTACTAGAGCTAATCAATGAATATAATAAAGTTGCAGGGTATAAAATTAACACACAGAAATCCCTTGCTTTCCTATACACTAACAATGGGAAAACAGAAAGAGAAATTAAGGAAATTATTTCATTCACCATTGCAATGAAAAGAATAAAATAACTTATGAGTAAACCTACCTAAAGAAACAAAAGGCATATATATATATATATATATATATATATATATAACACTGATGAAAGAAATCAAAGATGACAGAAATAGATGGAGAAATATACCATGTTTGTGGGTTGGAAGAATCAATATAGTGAAAATGAGTTTACAACCCAAAGCAACCTATAGATTAAATGCAATCCCTTTCAAGCTACCAATGGTATTTTTCAGAGAACTAGAACAAATAATTTCACAATTTGTATGGAAATACAAAAAATCTTAAATAGCCAAAGCAATCTTGAGAAAGAAGAATGGAACTGGAGGAATAGACCTGCCTGACTTCAGACTATACTAAAAAGCAACAGTCATCAAGACGGTATGGTACTGGCACAAAGACAGAAATACAGATCAATGGAACAAAATAGAAAGCCCAGAGATAAGCCCATGCACCTATGGACACCTTATCCTTGACAAAGGAGGCAAGGATATACAATGGAGAAAAGGCGATGTCTTTAACAAGTGGTGCTGGGAAAACTGGTTAACCACTTGTAAAAGAATGAAACTAGAATACTTTCTAACACCATACACAAAAATAAACTCAAAGTGGATTAAACCCCAGAAACTATAAAACTCCTAGAGGAAAACATAGGCAAAACACTCTCTGATGTAAATCACAGAGGATCCTCTATGACCCACCTCCCAGAGTAATGGAAATAAAAGCAAAAATAAATGGGACATAATTAAACTTAAAAGCTTTTGCACAATGAAGGAAACTATAAGCAAGGTGAAAAGACAGCCTTCAGAATGGGAGAAAACAATAGCAAATGAAACAACTGACAAGAATTAATCTCAAAAATATACAAGCAGCTCATGCAGCTCAATTCCAGAAAAATAAGTGACCCAATCAAAAAATGGGCCAAAGAACTAAACAGACCTTTCTCCAAAGAAGACATAAAGATGGCTAACAAACAGATGAAAAGATGCCCAATATCACTCATTATCAAAGAAATGCAAATCAAAACCACAATGAAGTGCCATCTCACACCGGTCAGAATGGCTGCTATCAAAAAGTCTACAAACAATAAATGCTGGAGAGGGTGTGGAGAGAAAGGAACCCTCTTACACTGTTGGTGGGAATGCAAACTAGGCCAGCCACTATGGAGAACAGTGTGGAGAGTCCTTAAAAAACTGGAAATAGAACTGCCATACCACCCAGCAATCCCACTCCTGGCATACACACTGAAGAAACTAGAGTTGAAAGAGACACGTGTACCCCAGTGTTCATTGCAGCACTGTTTACAATAGGCAGGACATGGAAGCAACCTAGATGCCCATCATCAGATGAATGGATAAGAAAGCTGTGGTATATATACACAATGAAATATTACTCAGCTATTAAAAAGAATGCATTTGAATCACTTCTAATGAGGTGGAAGAAACTGGAGCCTATTATACAGAGTGAAGTAAGTCAGAAAGAAAAACACCAATACAGTGTATTAATGCATATATATGGAATTTAGAAAGATGGTAACGATGACCCTATATGTGAGACAGCAAAAGAGACACAGATGTAAAGAACAGACTTTTGGTCTCTGTGGGAGAAGGCGAGGGTGGGATGATTTGAGAGAATAGCATTGAAACATTTATATTATCATATGTGGAATAGATCACCAGTCCAGATTTGATGCATGAGACAGGATATTCAGGGCTGGTGCGCTGGGATGACCCTGAGGGATGGGATGGGGAGGGAGGTGGGAGGGGGTTTCAGGAAGGGGAACACATGTACACCCATGGCTGATTCATGTCAATGTATGGCAAAAACCACTACAATATTGTAAAGTAATTAGCCTCCAATTAAAATAAATATATTTTTCAAAAAGTACATTACAAACTTAAAACTCATTTAATTCTTACAACAGCCAACAACCACATGAAGTGGATAGTACTTATACTCATGTTGAAGTGCAGATGATAATGCCAAAGCTGATACAGACAAAACCCAAATTCAAGCAAATTTTGATGTCAATATTGGCAGATAAATCCAGGTCTTTCTGACTCCAAAGCCCGACAGACTTCACTGAAGGAAATATTATGAGGCCAATTTGGGAATTTATTGAAGGGAATAGCAGATAAAGAAATTTTAGAACATCCTTTGCACTGAAATTTAATTGAATATCTATTTAATCACTCAGACACTTACATTGCTTTGTCAATGAAGCTTTGGCCAAGTGCTCCTATCAAATGACTCAGCTGCTTTATTGGAAGTTCAGTCTAACACAATGGCATATCTGTAAGCACTATAGAAAAATGTAATATAAGGTCAGTCACATTTTGTTGTAAAAAGAGAGAAAAAGGGCTTGGTAGTTTGCTGACTTTGTATGTTCTGTACTGTCTAACACTCCTTCTTTGCTTCATTCATCCCACTGCTTCTTTGCCAATCTTTACTGAGCTCACCCTAGCCCACCACCCTAGAACAGGTGCATCTGGCTCTGTTTACCCAATATCAAGTTCATGAAGTAAACAGAGCCAGGTGTACCTGTTCTAGGGTGGTGGGCTAGGGTGAGCTCAGTAAAGTTTGGCCAAGAATAGTGGGATGAATGAAGCAAAGGAATAGATAGCAGATTTCTGGACCACAAGAAGTGTCTTTCTTCTCTTCAAATCCTCAGTCTATTCTAGTGTTTGATATATATTAAAATACTCAACAGTATTGTAGGAATATATGCATGGATGAATCAACCAAATCAATGAGCTTCAGTCTGATTATCTTAAATGTCTCCTAGAAAGAAAAGTCAGGCAATTTACTCACTGGGTGAGTGATCAGTAAGTGAGTGATATAGGTCTAGCTTAAGAATTGTAAATTCTTTCAATGTTTCTAATTAAATGATAAAGCAAGAAAAAGAAAATTTACACATCAACAAATGCTTATCATCATGAAAGATATCAAATCTGCTAAAATAGATTTTTTTTCCTTTAGATTTAGAAAGAATATTTATACAGGTTTCTCTCATGGAGAAATCCACATTAAATTTACTTCATCAGTGAAAAATAACCTACTTTAAATATGTGCATTGGATAAGAATGTTACATGTAAGGCTTTGTTGAAATTTTTCTAGGTATATATCTATATTTTAAGATGCTATGCCTGTTAGTGTGATTTCCAAATTTTCTGCCATCTGTTGCTATTGCATTTAACCTACAGAGAATTTTGGAAGCTTGCAGACCAATTAAAACTCTATAATTATCAGCTACAATGATATTATCTTTAAATACTTTTTTAAGGCAACTTCTTGAACTACATTTCTATTTTTTTTTCTATTTTTTCTTTTACATAACTTTGTAAAGATTGTGTTTGAGGAAAGGATATTTTTCTGTAATTCCATAACTTTTCAGGATATCAATCCTACAGCCAACATGAGAGTTCTCACTCCAAAAGGTACAATTATCTCATTAGAACTAAGAATTTCTAAAGTATTGATTTGCTTATTTAGCAGAGCAGATTAGGAATGTAGACCATATATTTCACAAGCTAACTCTCTGAGATAAAAGAAGACAAATATATATTTGACAAATATATTTATTTTAACAGTTTCATTGAAGTATAATTAAAACAATAATTTGAATATATTTAAAGTATATAATCTGATGTTTTAACACACACACACACACATATATATATATCATATGATATGTGATATCACACACTCATTTGATATATGTATGAGATCCTCACTGCAATCAAGACATTAAACATATTTTAATGTCTTTTTGCTTTTAAACCATACTATTTTTACTAACTTTTGTTCTGAATTCTTTTTTCATTCTTCCTTCTCCTCCTTGAGCCATTTTCAGGGCATTTGTTCAAGACATTTTTCTTTACTGGCATTCTATGTATATGAGCTGTTTCAGCTGGTAAAGAATCTGCCTGCAATGCAAGAGACCCCAGTTCAATTTCTGGGTCAGGAAGATCCCCTGGAGAAGGGAAAGGCTACCACTCCAGGGCTCTGGCCTGGAGAATGATGGACTGTATAATCCATGGCATCGCAAAGAGTTGGACACAACTGAGCAACTTTCACTGTCACTTTCTTTCACTGGGTTTGAATTGTCTTAACACATCATTTAACTAAGGGTGTTGGCTCCTTATTGCTGCATCCATACTTGGGTGTGATTTTTTTTTTAATTTTTGAACTTTCTATTTTATTTCTGGGCTTCCCTGGTGGCTTAGACAGTAAAGAATCCACCTGCACTACGGGAGACCTGGGTTCAACCCCTGGGTGGGGAAGATCCCTGGAAGAAGGTATGGCAATCCACTCCAGTATTCTTGCTTGGAAAATCCCCATGGACAGAGGTGCCTGGCGGGCTACAGTCCATTGGGTCTCAGAGTTGGACACAACTGAGCAACTTAGCACAGAGATAAGTTTTATTTCTAGTCTTTTGTTCTTTCAGGGAACATCCATAGGTGTCCAAAAACAGCCTGCAATTTTATCAATCAAATCTTTAGTCAGAACTCTATGAGTTATGAAGATACAGATAATGTGTTGTACTCAAATGACAGAATAGACTAGATGGTTTGGCATCTGAGGCCTTGATAAGTCTGTGGTAATCATGACTCTGGTCTTTTTATGGCACCTTCTATTGTCCTGGCTGTTTATAGTATAGGTTAAATTTGATTTTCTGTTTTAACTGCTCATTCTTCTACTTACTGACTTTGTTATATACTGCACCTCCTGGTACCATCTGGCTTCCCTTCCCTTAAAATAAAAATTTGAGAACTACCATGGGCCATCTCAGGGCAATGTCTCAATATATGACATGTTACCCTTTACTGTGACACTCAGATCTGGATGTATTGTTCTAAGGTATCACAAGATAGCATATAGGCCAACCGTATTAGTTTGGATTGCTAGTGTAAAAGAAGCCTTTTTAGTAAGCTTAGTTGCAGGACATTTTCTTTCCTTTATCTTGCCTCAGAACCTTGGCACATCCTCTTCTTTTTGCCTTCAATAATTTTCATACAGATAATATCCATTCTTCCATCCATCAGGTGTATGTTTAGTAAATAAAAGTAAATAATAAGTAACCAGTGGGGATATAAGCTTAAATTTAACTTTCTTCACTTCAGTCTGAGCTGTGTCCCTATAATACTGTAATTTTTGAGACAATCTGGTATTTACCCATATATTAATTATAATATCCAATTATTTATTTCTTCATTGTGTCTGTTTGTTGTGACTATCTATCTGAATGAATTGTGTCTATTTTAACTGTTATATTTGCAGTTCCTAGCACAATGTGTGGTACAGAGTGGATGCTAATAAAATAATTATAAATGAATCAATGAATAAATTCATAATTACATTGAGAAAATTTATTTCCTAACAAAAGACTCATATTAAAGAATTAAATAAATTATAGGATTTCTTCATATGGATTATAGAAATAAAATTTGTAAGACTTCATTATAAATCCTGTCTATGTTTTACTGGTTATTTGCCATACTGTTCCTAGAGAGTTAGAGAGAAAATGATAACTATTTCTCTAAACTGAGCATTTCTCTCTAACATATATCTTATATTCCAGACCTGTAGACAGAAAGACAGTAATGGAAATGGAAATCTTACCTCTTAAATAATGGGCTCAGATGTTTTTTTTTTTTTGGAAAAACAAATCCACTTGATGGATAGTTGCACCTCATCTGTAATGATTTACCCAATGTTTGTTAGACAATCTTTCTGCAGACTGGTACAGAACTTTGGACAAGTTTTTAGACTTGTAGTTTGTCATTCAGTTCAAAGAGGTAGACTGTGTAGATGGCTGTCAGAAGTTATTCTTGGTAGCATTTTATTTAAACTCACATATTGTTAGGTTTTGAAATAATGAAATTATTTTTATTTTAGTCTTGAATTTTTGGCAGAAACTGATTTGTTTACTTACAGATCCCTTTTTTTCTCCTGTAATAATGAATTCTTCATTGCCTTTCCACTGCCCTCCAGGATTACCTATTTTCTTCTTTCTACCTCCATTGACTATTTAGTTATACCTCAGTATACAGTAATGAAAAAGCATGGATTTTACTTGCAAACAATTTTTTTTTTCTGCAAAAGTCTGCTGTTTTCCATAAAAGAGCAAACCTCAATTTAACAACTCAGAATTATCTTGGAAAATTCAGTAACAGATATTCACCATATAGTGCTAGTGCATTTCAGTGTCATTGCAAAGCCCTATAGGATCTGATGAGTTTTGAGATATAAATGCTACAGTTTATAACCTTTTATTTTTTTATGCTTCTAGTGAGGCTGTCCCCCTGCTCTTGACAGTCTCTTTCTACAGAACTGGAGTAGGACATAGAATACTCCATGTTCTTGGTAAGATCAATTTTATCACCATCAGGTACACTCCCAGCTTACCACTATAAGCTGCTTGAGAACTGTCGCAAGAGAGAAACTAAAATAGAAAATTTTCCCTAAGAGAATGACTCCATGATGTCTCCCTTTTCTATTTACTTTAGTCAACACACTTAAGAAGTCCAAGGCTTACAGGCATCTTTCATTACCCAGAATCTCTTTACCATCGAGCTCTACATAGTCCATAAACAGACCCTCATTTTTGCTCTGATTGCAGCCATCTAAGGTGGTGGCATTCTACAGCCTACTAGTGATGTGTTAAATTCACCTGTCTTTTTTTCTCCTGTTCTTTCAACCTCTATAAAAAGCCAACGTTTGATTCTCACCTCCTCGTTCCAGTTTGATTACACCCCCTTGTTCCAGTCATCTTTATTCCTAATGGTCCTTTATCCTTACTTACCAATGATAATAGCAAATGTTTCAAGATCTTGTTCTTCACCATTATTCCCATTCTCAACCTGAGTAATTTCAACTTCATGTACATTATTCTTATAATAAATGTAATACTCTGACATTAATTTCTTGACCTGCTTACTTCTATGATTTTATCCCGCCACTTACCACAACAAAATAACCTAATGAATTCCAGATTTGTGGTATGCAATAACTTTTTTTTGTTGTTCAGTCTGCCAGTCATGCCCAACTCTGTGACACCATGAACTGCAGCACAACAGGCCTTCCTGTCCGTCACCATCTCTCGAAGTCTGCCCAAGTTTATGTCCTTTGCGTCCATGATGCTATCCAGCCACCTCACCCTCTTGACACCCTTGCTTCTGCCCTCAATCTTTCCCAGCATCAGGGGATTTACCAGTAAGTCTGCTGTTTGCATCAGGTTGCCAAAGTATGGGAGCTTCAGCTTCAGTATCAGTCCTTCCAATGAGTATTCAGGGTTGTTTTTTTCTTGAGTGGCTGGTTTGATCTCCTTGCTGTTCAAGCAACTCTCAGGAATCTTCTCTGGCACTACAGTTCAAAGGCATCAATTCTTTGGTGCTCAGCCTTTTTCTTTTAATTTAATTTTTAAAAATTTAATTATTTTTTATTGAAGGATAATCACTTTACCGAATTTTGCTGTTTTCTGTCAAACCTCAAAATGAATCAGCCATAGGTATACATATATCCCCTACCTTTTGAAACTCCCTCCCATCTCCTTCTCCATCCCACCCCATTACTTGATTCAGAGCCCCTGTTTGAGTTTCCTGAGCCATACAGCAAATTCCCATTGGATATCTATTTTACATATGGTAATATAAGTTTCCATGTTACTCTTTCCATACATCTCACCCTCGAATTCCCTCTCCCCGTGTCCATATGTCTGTTCTCTATCTCTGTTTCTCTAATGTTGCCCTGTAAATAAATTCTTTACTACCATTTTTCTAGATTCCATATATACGCATTAGAATATGGTATTTATCTTTCTCTTTCTGACTCACTTCACTCTGTATAATAGGTTCTAGGTTCATCCACCTCATCAGAACTGACTCAAATGTGTTCCTTTTTAAGGCTGAGTATATTCCACTGTGTATATGTACCACAACTTCTTTATCCATTCATCTATTGGAAATCTAGGTTGCTTCCATGTTCTAGCTATTGTAAACAGTGCTGCAATGAACTATGGGATACCTGTGTCTCTTTCAATTTTGGTTTCCTCAGATTTCCTCTTTCTTTTGGTTTCCTAGGTGTGGGATTGCTGGGTCATATGGTGGTTTTATTCCTAGTTTCTTAAGGAATCTCCATACCATCTTCCATACTGGCTGTATAAATTTACATTCCCACAAACAGAGCAAGAGCATTCCCTTTTCTCCACACCCTCTTCAGCATTTATTGTTTGTAGAATTTTTGATGATGGCCATTCTGACTGGTGTAAGATGATATCTCATTGTAGTTTTGATTTGCATTTCTCTAATAATGAATGATGTTGAGAGTCTTTTCATGCGTTTGTTAGCCATCTGTATGTCTTTTTTGGAGAAATGTCTTTTTGAGTCTTTTTCCCACTTTTTCATTGGGTTGTTTGTTTTTCTGGTATTGAGTTGTATGAACTGTTTATATATTTTGAAAATTAATCCTTTGTCTGTTGTTTCATTTGCTATTATTGTCTCCCAGTCTAAGGGTTGTCTTTTCACCTTGATTATAGTTTCCTTTGCTGTGCAAGGCTTTTAAGTTTAATCAGGTCCCGCTTGTTTACTTTTGTTTTTATTTCCATTACTCTAGGAGGTGGGTCATAGAGGATCTTGCTTTGATTTATGTCATAGACTGTTCTGCCTATGTATTCCTATAAGAGTTTTATAGTTTCTGGTCTTACATTTAGGTCTTTAATTCATTTTGAGTTTATCTTTGTGTGTAGCTGTCCAGTTTTCCCAGGACCATTTATTGAAGAGGCTGTCTTTGCTTTATTGTATATTCTTTCAAAAATAAGGTACCCATAGGTGTATGGGTTTATTTCTTGGCTTTCTATGTTATTCCATTGGTATATATTTCTGTTTTTGTGCCAGTACCATAGTCTCTTGATGACTGTAGCTTTGAAGTGTAATCTGAAGTCAGGAAAGTTGATTCCTCCAGCTCCATTCTTCTTTCTCAAGACTGCTTTAACTATTTGGGGTCTTTTGTTTTTCCATATGAATTGTGATTTTTTTGTTGTTGTTGTAGTTCTGTGAAAAATGCCATTGGTAATTTGATAGGAATTGCATTAAATCTGTAGATTGCATTTGGTAGTATAGTCATTTTCACAGTATTGATTTTTTCTACCCAGGAACATGGAATATCTCTCCATCTGTTTATGTCATCTTTGATTTCTTTCATTAATGTCTTATAATTTTCTGTGTACAGTTCTTTTGTCTCCTTAGGTAGGTTTTTTTCCTAAATATTTAATTCTTTTTGTAGCAATGGTGAATGGAATTGATTCCTTAACTTCCTTTTCTGATTATTCATTCTTAGTATATAGAAATGCAAGTGATTTCTGTGTATTGATTTCATTTCCTGTAACTTTGCTAAATTCACTGATTAGCTCTAGTAATTTTCTGATATTATCTTTAGGGTTTTCTATGTACAGTATCAGGTCATCTGCAAACAGTGAGAGCTTTAGTTCTTTTCTTCCAGTCTGGATTCCCTGTATTTCTTTTTCTTCTCTGATTGCTGTACTAGGACTTCTAGAACTATGTTGAATAATAGTGGTGAAAATGGACACCCATGTCTTGTTCCTGATCTTAGGGGGAATGCTTTCAGATTTTTACCATTGAGAATAATGTTTGCTGTAAGTTTATCATATATGGCCTTTACTATGTTGAGGTAGGTTCCTTCTATGTCCATTATTTGAAGAGTTCTTATCATAAATGGGTGCTGAATTTTGTCAAAGGCTTTTTCTGCATCTACTGAGATTATCATATGGTGTTTAGCTTTCAATTTGTTGATATGGTGTATCACATTGATTGATTTGCATATATTGAAGAATCCTTGTATCCGTAGAATAAACCCAACTTGATCATAGTGTGTGAGCTTTTTGATGTGTTGCTGAATTTTATTTGCTAAAATTTTGTTGAGGATTTTTGCATCTATGTTCATCAGTGATATTGGCCTATAGTTTTCTTTTTGTGTGTTGTCTTTGTCTCATTTCAGTATCAGGGTGATGGTAGCCTCGAAGAATGAGTTTGGAATTGTTCCTTCCTCTGCAATTTTTTGAAAGAGTTTTAGAAGGATAAGCACTAGCTCTTCTCTAAATGTTTGATAGAATTCTCCTATGAAGCCGTCTAGTACTGGGCTTTTGTTTCTTGGGAGATTTTTTATCACAGCTTGAATTTCAGTGCTCGTAATTGGGTTGTTCATAGTTTTTATTTCTTCCTGGTTCAGTCTTGGAAGATTGAACTTTTCTAAGAATCTGTCCATTTCTTCCAGGTTATCTATTTTATTGCTCTTATAATCCTTTGTATTTCTGCATTGTCTGTTGTAACCTCTCCTTTTTCATTTATAATTTTGTTGATTTGATTCTTCTCTTTTTTTCTTGATGAGTCTGGCTAAAAGCTTATCAATTTTGTTTATCTTCTCAAAGAACCAGCTTTTAGTTTTATTACTATTGTTTATTTCATTTCTTTTTCATTTATTTCTGCTCAGATCTTTATGATTTCTTTCCTTCTAATTTTGTTTGTTTGTTTGTTTCTTCTTTTTTCCAGTTGTTTTAGGTATAAAGTTAGGTTGTCTATTCAATGTTTTTCTTGTTTCTTGAGGTAGGATTGTATTGCTATAAAACTTCCCTCTTAGAACTGCTTTTGCTTCATACCATAGGTTTTGGAGTGTCATGTTTTCATTATCATTTGTTTCTAGAAAATTTTTGATTTCCCTTTTGATTTCTTCAGTAACCTGTTGGTTATTTAGAAACGTGTTTTTTAATATCTATGTGTTTGTGTTTCTTGCAGTTTTTTCTTTTCTTGTAATTGCTATCTAGTCTCATAGCATTGAGGTCAGAGAAGATGCTTGATATGATTTCAGTTTTCTTAAATTAACTGTGGTTTGATTTGTGACCCACGATGTGTTCTATCCTGGAGAATGTTCCATGTGCACTTGAGAAGGAGGTGTATTATTCTGCATTTGGATGGAATGTCCTGAAGATATTGAGATCCATCTCATCTAATGTATCATTTAAGACTTGTGTTTCCTTATTAATCTTCTATTTTGATGATCTGTCCATTGGTATGAGTTGGGTATTAAAGTCTCCTACTATTCTTGTGTTACTGTCAATTTCTCCTTTCGTGTCTGTTAGTGTTTGTCTTATGTATTGAGGTGCTTCTAATGTTGGGTGTGTAGATATTTACAATTGTTATGTCTTTCTCTTGGACTGATCCTTTGATCATTATGAAGTGTCCTTTATCTCTTGTAATCTTCTTTATTTTAAGATCTATTTTCTCTGATATGAGGATTGCTAGTACAGCTTGCTTTTGCTTCCCATTTGCATGGGATGTATTTTTCCAACCTCTCACTTTCAGCCTATTGGTGTCTTGAGGTCTGAAGTGGGTTTCTTGTAGACAGCATATATATGGGTCTTGTTTTTGTATCCATTCAGCCAGTCTGTGTCTTTTGGTTGGAGCATTAATCCATTTACATTTAAGGTAATTATTTTTATATATGTTCCTATTGTCATTTTCTTAAGTGTTTGGGATTGATTTTGTAGATCTTTTTTCTTCTGTTGTATTTCTTGACTATATTAAGTCCCTTTAATGTTTGTTGTAAAGCTGGTTTGGTGGTAATGAATTCTCTTAACTTTTGCTTGTCTCAGTTCAGTTCAGTTCAGTCACTCAGTCATGTCCCACTCTTTGTGACCCCATGAATTGCAGCATGCCAGGCCTCCCTGTCCATCACCAACTCCCGGAGTTCACCCAAACTCTTGTCCATCGAGTCAGTGATGCCATTTGCCATCTCATCCTCTGTCGTCCCCTTCTCCTCCTGCCCGCAATCCTTCCCAGCATCAGTCTTTTCCAATGAGTCAACCGTTCGCATGAGGTGGCAAAAGAATGGGAGTTTCAGCTTTAGCATCTGTTCTTCCAAAGAACACCCAGGACTGATATCCTTTAGAATGGACTGGTTGGATCTCCTTGCAGTCCAAGGGACTCTCAAGAGTCTTCTCCAACTCCACAGTTTAAAAGCATCAATTCTTCGGCGCTCAGCTTTCTTCACAGTCCAACTTTCACATCCATACATAACCACAGGAAAAACCATAGCCTTTACTAGATGGACCTTTGTTGGCAAAGTAATGTCTCTGCTTTTCAATATGCTGTCTAGGTTGGTCACAACTTTTCTTCCAAGGAGTAAGCGTCTTTTAATTTCATGGCTGCAATCACCATCTGCAGTAATTTTGGAGCCCAAAAAAATAAAGTCTGACACGGTTTCCACTGTTTCCCCATCTATTTCCCATGAAGTGGTCGGACCAGATGCCATGATCTTCATTTTCTGAATATTGAGCTTTAAGACAACTTTTCCACTCTCCTCTTTCACTTTCATCAAAAGACTTTTTTAGTTCCTCACTTTCTGCCATAAGGGTGGTGTCATCTGCATATCTGAGGTTATTGATATTTCTCCCAGCAATCTTGATTCCAGCTTGTGCTTCTTCCAGCCCAGCGTTTCCCATGATGTACTCTGCATTAAGTTAAATAAGCAAGGTGACAATATACAGCCTTGATGTACTCCTTTTCCTATTTGGAACCAGGCTGTTGTTCCATGTCCAGTTCTAACTGCTGCTTCCTGACCTGCATATAGGTTTCTCAAGAGGCAGGTCAGGTAATCTGTATTCCCATCTCTTTCAGAATTTTCCACAGTTTATTGTGATCCACACAGTCAAAGGCTTTGGCATAGTCAATAAAGCAGAAAGAGATGTGTTTTTTTAACTCTTTTGCTTTTTCCATGATCCAGTGGATGTTGGCAATTTGATCTCTGGTTCCTCTGCCTTTTCTAAAACTAGCTTGAACATCAGGGAGTTCACGGTTCACGTATTGCTGAAGCCTGGCTTCGAGAATTTTGAGCGTTACTTTACTAGCGTGTGAGATGAGTGCAATTGCGCGGTAGTTTGAACAGTCTTTGGCATTGCCTTTCTTTGGGACTGGAATGAAAACTGACCTTTCCCAGTCCTGTGGCCACTGCTGAGTTTTCCAGATTTGCTGGCATATTGAGTGCAGCACTTTTGCAGCATCATCTTTCAGGATTTGAAATATCTCAACTGGAATTCCATCACCTCCACTAGCTTTGTTCGTAATGATGCTTTCTAAGGCCACTTCACATTCCAGGATGTCTGGCTCTAGGTGAGTGATCACACCATCATGATTATCTGGGTCGTGAAGATCTTTTTTGTACAGTTCTTCTGTGTATTCTTGCCACCTCTTCTTAACATCTTCTGCTTCTGTTAGGTCCATACCATTTCTGTCCTTTATCAAGCCCATCTTTGCATGAAATATTCCCTTGGTATCTCTAATTTTCTTGAAGAGATCTCTAGTATTCCCATTCTGTTCTTTTCCTCTATTTCTTTGCATTGATCACTGAGGAAGACTTTCTTATCTGTCCTTGCTATTCTTTGGAACTCTGCGTTCAAATGGTTATATCTTTCCTTTTCTCCTTTGCTCTTTGCTTCTCTTCTCTTCATAGCTATTTGATTGTCTAAAAAGGTTTTTATTTTTCCATCAATTTTGAATGAGATCCTTGCTGGGTACAGTAAACTTTGTTGCAGATTTTTCCCTTTCAGAACTTTAAATATATCCTGCCATTCCTTTCTGGCCTGCAGAGTTTCTGTTGAAAGATCAGCTGTTAAGCATATGGGGTTTCCCATGTATGTTACTTGTTGCTTATACCTTACTGATTTTAATATTTCTTTTTTGTGTTTGGTCTTTGTTAGTTTGATTATATGTGTCTTGGCATGTTTCTCCTTGGGTTTATCCTGTATGGGACTCTTGGTACCTCTTGGACTTGATTGACAATTTCCTTTTCCATGTTGGGGAAATTTTCACCTATAATCTCCAAACATTTTCTCATACACTTTCTTTTTCTCTTCTTCTTCTGGGACCCCCTATAATTTGAATGTTTGTGCATTTGTTATTGTCCCAGAGGTCTCTGAGACTGTCCTTAGCTCTTTTCATTCTTTATACTTTAATCTGCTCTTCAGAAGTTATTTCCACCATTTTATCTTCCAGCTCACTGATTGGTTCTTCTGCTTCAAATATTCTACTATTGATACTTTTAGAGTATTTTTAATTTCAGTAATTGTGTTGTTTGTCTCTCTGTGTTTATTCTTTAATTTTTCTAGGTCTTTGTTAATTGATTTTTGCATCTTCTCCATTTTGTTTTCAAGGTTTTTGATCATGTTTACTATCATTATTCTGAATTCTTTTTCGGGTAGTTTGCCTATCTCCTCTTCATTTATTTGGACTTCTGTGTTTCTAGTTTTTTCTTTTATTTGTGCAGTATTTGTCTGACTTTTCATTATTATTTTTTTTAAGTTCTTGTGTTTGAGGTCTCCTTTCCCAGGCTTCAAGGAGAGTTGAATTCTTACCTTGAAGAAGGTTGAATTATTTCTTCCTTTTGGTTTCTGCCCTCCAGTGGTTTGTGTGAGCTTCCTATGGGGTGAGATTTGTTTATTTGTTTTTCCTCTGATGGCCAAGGCTGAGTGAGATGGTAATCCTGTCTGCTGATGACTGGGTGTGTATTTTTGTTTTGTTTATTGTTTAGATGAGGGTGCTACTGGTGACTGGGTGATGCAGGGTCTTCAAGTGGTTTCCTTTATGTGAGTTCTCACTATTTGATACTCTCTAGGGTTAGTTCTCTGGTAGTCTATGGTCTTGGAGTCAGTGTTCCTATTCCAAGGGCTCAGGGCTTGATCTTTTGTCAGGAATGAAGATTCCACAAGTGGTTGTTTTTGGCATTAAGTTAGATTAAAACAAATATCCAAAAACAAGAAACCAAAGATGAACCCCAGACAAATGATACAAAATCGGGCACTAATAATTAAAATATTGGAATATACACATATACATATACACCCATGAACAAAGTGAAAACAGTCCAACAAAAATAAAGTGCAGTAGACTGACCTGGTGAACAAAGGAAATCAAAAATTATATTTACTAGTTAAGAACAAAACTAACTTTAGCACAGACTGGAAAACAACACTAAAGAAAGGTGCCAAGTGGGGGAATAAAGCAATGAAAACAAAACTGGCAAGTATGTTGAGAGGAAAGGAAAGAAAAGAAAGAATGAATAGATATGCAAAGTTAAATAGAGGTAGATGAAGATTTATCTATATTAAAGATTAGCTGCAAGAGGAAAAGAATAGTAGGAAAGGCAAACAAAGGAATAAATGTAGAAAAAAAATAATAGGTTAAAAAATTAAAATTTAAAAAAGAGAAAAGAAGAAAAGAGGAAAACTCCACAGAACTGCAAAAGCCCAATGTAGAGGCAGACGTTTATAACAACAATCATCAATGCGCCCGGGGGGGCGCGAAAAGCTCAAAAGCTTAATTGGATTTCTTAGTGCCAATAAAATCGACAACTACAAAAGAGGGGGAAGAAAAGGAAAGAGAAAAAAAAATACAAAAGAATCTACATAAAAAGTAACAAATAATAAGAAATGGTTTTCTTGAGTCACTGTTGTCAGCATCCCTTCCCTCGCTGGTAGTCACAGTCCACCTCACCTCCCTAGGATGCCCTCCAACACTGTGCTGATCTCTGGACCTGCTGTGAGGGCAGCTCAGATTCTAATCTGGTCCTACTCCTTTGTGTTCTTGCCTCCAATATCCACAGCTATCAGAGTTAGTGTGTTTTCTTTTGTGGGAGCTCTCAATGGTCTTTCATATATTCCATCAACAGTCTGCTTAGTTGATCGTGTGGATTTAATCTGCAGCTTGTACAGCTGGTGGTAAGGTTTTGGGTCTTCTTCCTTAGCCACACTGCCCCTGGGTTTCAATTGTAGTTTTATTTCCACCTCTACATGTGGGTCGTCCACTGGGGTTTAGCTCCTGAGGCTGCCCTGGAGGGCTTGGGTTTGCCGCTGTGAGGGCCAGGTGTGGAGGTGGTGCAGCTGCTTGGGTTACGGGGTTCTAACAGCACGAGGTACTCAGGGGGTTGGCAGCTAGGGCAGCAGGACATATAGTGCTCTAGAAGGGTATGGCATCCAGTATTGTCCAACAGGATCCAGTATTCTTCCTTGGAGAACCCCCTCTCTGACAGAGAAGCCTGGCAGGCCACAGTCTACAGAGTCACAGAGCTGGACAGGACTGAAGCAACCCTGTGCACACAGACACGGCTTTTTTTTGCCTGTGGCAGCTCTGTCCCAGTGAGAGTTGAGCGTGAAGGTGGCACAGCTGCTTGGCTTGCAGGACCCTGGCAGTGCGAAGTGTGCAGGGACTTGGACTGCTTCTGCTGCAGGAGTTATGGCCCTATCAGAGTCTTTTTTCATGCCTCTTGTAGCTGGCGATCAGAAGGCCTCTTTGGCCAGTCTTTCTCCATAGCTCTGCCCATTCAGGAGCTTAGCGGGCTCCCTTGCCTGGGGTCCTTCTCTGTTATTCCTGTGTCAGGCATATAAAGGCCCCCCCCTCTGGCTGGGGTCCTACTCTGTAGTTCCTTGCATCAGTTACTGAAAGGAGCACCCTGGGTGTGATCCTACTCTGTAGTTCAATATGTCAGGCATTTGGTAGGCCACACTCTCTACTGTTCAGCTGCTGATGCTGGAGTGTGGAGAGAGAGAGGCTATGGTGATGGCTCCACCCCCTGCATGTGACTCAGCAGTATCATCTTGCTTCCATTGTGGCCTAGCTTTCATCCACCAGCATTTCCCACCACGATCTCCTTCCTAACATCCCCTCAGTCTTTCTCTCCATAGTGAACAGCATCCCTCACCCTGAGAATGCTCCAAAATCCCTAAACTTCAGCTCCCAGCCACTGCGCCTTCCAGGAGACTAGCATTCCTGTCCAGGGTATGTATGGCTGCGGCAAGGACTGTCTGATTCTCATTCCATTTAGGCTGCCACAGATCAACTGTTTCACTTTCAGTCTTAAATGTTTCTCCTCTGACTCAGACAGTTGCCCCACTGTGGGGATCAGACTCCTGCTTCAGTTCCCCCACCCATCAAAGGCAGGTCCTGCCCTTCTAACTCTCCTGTTTTCCCCCTAGTTCCTTCATCCTATGGACTTTTGCCTGGTTCTATATGTTCTTTTCCACTGGTCAGGTACTCCTGTCTGCTCTCAGCTGGTGTTCTGCATGCACCTGGTGCTCAGCCTTCTTTACGGTTCAGCTGTCACTACTGTACATGACCACTGGGAAGACCATGCTGCTGCTGCTGCTGCTGCTGCTGCTGCTGCTGCTAAGTCGCTTCAGTCGTGTCCAACTCTTAGCAACCCCATGGACTGCAGCCAACCAGGCTCCTCTGTCCATGGGATTTTCCAGGCAAGAGTACTGGAGTGGGTTGACATTTCCTTCTCCGGGGAAGACCACATAGCCTTGGCTATGTAGCCTTTGTCGGCAGAGTGATATCCCTGCTTTTCATCACATTGTCTGGATTTGTCATAGCTTTCCTGCCAAGAAGCAATCATCTTCTGATTTCATGGCTGCAGTCACCATCTGCAGTGATTTTAGAGCCCAAGAAGAGGAAATCTGTCACTATATCCACCTTTTCCCTTCTAGTTGCCATGAGGTAATGGGGCCAGATGCTATGATCTTAGATTTTTTAATATTTAGTTTTAAGCTGGCTCTTTCACTTTCCTTTTTTACCCTCACCAAGAGGCTCTTTAGATCCTCTTGCAATAAATACAACCCACCTAAAATCTCAACTTTAAGTATCCTTGTCTTAGGCAACTAACCATATCTTTCTGTCTTATTTCTTTCTAGCACCTCAATTTTGACTACTCATTACTCCAGTTTATTCTCTTTAGCTTTTCACTGTAACCCATGTCACATCCTCATTTCTTTTCTTATACCTAATAAGATTTCATGATTCACTTTTATAACTACTGTTTTGCATTTTTATGTAATTATTTTTTTAATTTCTCCTTTCCTTTTGACAAAACTCCAAAATTTGTTAAATCAAACTCTCTGCTTACTTGAGATATGCATCAGAACAGTATAACTGGAGAAAATAACAACCAAAATGACTTATTTCACTTTGGGTTTTAAATCACAGAATTCAAGTGAGCCCCCAGTGCTGTTCAATAGTTCTATGACATTTTCATAAACAATTTACATCCCTGTTCTTTGAGGATACATTTCAGAGCTTGTCTACTCTCTTTCAGTCTTTGATCCCTCCTGCATCTCCCTTCTCAGATGATAACCTATCTTATTAAATGAACAAAATAATTAAAATAATCATGAAAGAACCTCTACATCTTCCTGTAAGTGAACTGTATGTATACTACACTGTATATACTTCCTTTTCTTACATTACAAACAATGTGCTCTGCACCCAGCCTCCCTTTCCCACCCCCAATCCGAAGTCACTCTATTTGTGTACTGGATTCTATCCCTCATCACCTACTTAAAACTTTAATACTCCAACTGTCATCTCACTCATTAAATCATCAGTGTTTCTCACTGTGCTTCATTTCTATCACAATGGACATATCACCCATTTTAAAGCAACTATTATAAGTACAGATCCTGAAACTTTACCTTCTTCCCACAGGCTTCTCCTTTCTATTTCCCTTTGTATTAGCACTTCTAGATAGAGTTGTGCATAGTCACTCTCCCAAATTCCTTGTTTTCTAGGCTGTATGGAACCATTGCAGTCAGGCTCTATTTTCCATTACTCCACTGAAACCATTCTTATCAAGGTTTCTGGTGATATCCCTGTTGTCAAAGTCAATGTGGCATTTGAAACTTCCAGTTTCATCTTCTTTCCTTAAACAGTTCTTCACACCATATTCTCCAGAAATTTTCTGGAACACAACGACCACTCCTCCCAGTGTCTTGCTGGAACCTCCTCACCTTTACAGTTTCTAAGTTTTAAAGTGGTCTCTCTCTTAGCCCTGAAACCTATTCTCTTCTGTCTAACCATTCATTCTCTAAGAGACCCTATCCATTGAATAATGCTTTAAGTTTTGTTTCTATGTGCTGTGACTTCCAACATGTATCCTAAGGATTAACCCTTCTTTTGACTGTTACCACCAAATTCCTTCTTACTGTCTCTACTTAGATATCTAATAGTCATCTAAATTTGAGGTATCCAAAACTGAATTATTAACTCTACTTCTAAATCTCCTTCTTGAATTTTCATTATTGGACATCCAGTTTTTTCAGACCCAAAATGTAAAGTTATCTGGACTCCACACTTTCTCTTACATCTTCTTATAGCCTATTAGGCAATTTGGTGAGCTCTATCTTTAAACTACATACTTCACCCATTGTTTACTAATTGCCAAGGGTTTTGGAAAGAAAGCAAACAAACAAAAACATACGCATGACATTTGAATTCTATGCTGCATGTATGATTTTCAAATTTGCATCATCTCTTAAATGGGAAATTAAGCCAAGTGAGTAAAATTGTTGTAATTTAAATTCTAGTGTTATGGTAAATGAAACTAAATACAAAATTTAGTAAAATAAAATTTTTTCTTACTGTGAATATTTTTCAAAAATCTATGACCCTGTGATATAATTGTTATTTCTACTCAGTTGGTAAAATAGAAAGTCTAGAACTAAAAACATTGTTATATATTCTACTTATTTCCTATAATCTTCAAAGACTTATTAGAACTTCTTAGTAACCCAGATGCTCTCATCACAGTTTATATTAAGTGTCTAGGTGAAGTCTTACCTGATAAAGGAAATTATGGGAAAGCAATATTATAGGAAATGGTGTATAATAGATTAATGAGTTCATGAAAGTAATTTTGTCACAGAGAAACTGCATAATCACAATGTTCTACTGGGATAAATCTTAGTGCCTCTGATAAATTGTCTTTTTGTTTATTTATGGCAGAGTCTATTGTTAAGGTAATAACTATATAGAACCATCATGCCTATATGGTGTGACCAAATCTTCCACTTAGGGCAAAGTCCTTTCTCTCTAGCCTGACAGTAAATAATCAATGGTCTCATACACAAAATTTCTGTTTCACCTGATTGCTCAACAATTGAATCTTACTCAGTGTGACTTTCCTAGAGTATTAGATTCAGTTCAGTTCAAAGACTCAGCTTGAATAATGATAATTCTTACTGGGAAAATTCTAGATATGTAGTACAGAAACTTTGGAAATGAATCCCTGAATAAAGGGCCCTTAAATGTGTATTCAATTCAAATGATGATAAAACTCCATCTATACCTCACAATTGATTTTGCTGGACTCAGTTCTTTGAGAAAATGTTTCTTTTCTCTACAAGTTAAATATTTGGTTCAACTGTACTTTTCTATTTTCACCATTTGCCGCTCTATCCACTTTTGTGAAAGGTTAATAGGTGCAAAGACCAATTCTCCCACATTTTTACAGTAGCCTTACAGTGCAGCCTTCATGGCATCATACTAACACATGACTACAAGTCTTTCTTTTTTGTGGACAAATTAATCAAATAGAAGATTGAAGGAAAAATAAAAACGTTAATTAATCAAGGATCCTGAATCATCACTGATATGAGAGATCTAGATTTGCTTTCACATCCATTATTTTCTATTCTTTGGAACATATAGTCATTGAAATATTATAGCATACTAAAGAGTTAAGAAGATGCTTAAAAAATTTTATGATTTACTAAGATATCCTGGTTCCAAATAGGAAAAGGAGTACATCAAGGCTGTATATTGTCACTGTGCTTATTTAAATTATGCAGCATACATCATGAGAAATGCTGTGCTGGAAGAAGCACAAGCTGGAATCAATATTGCTGGGAGAAATATCAATAATCTCAGATATGCAGATGACACCACCTTTATGGCAGAAAGTGAAGAGGAACTAAAAAGCCTCTTGATGAAAGTGAAAGAGGAGAGTGAAAAAGTTGGCTTAAAGCTCAACATTCAGAAAATGAAGATCATGGCATCCAGTCCCATCACTTCATGGGAAATAGATGAGGAAACAGTGGAAACAGTGTCAGACTTTATTTTTTTGGGCTCCAAAATCACTGCAGATGGTGATTGCAGCCATGAAATTAAAAGACGCTTACTCCTTGGAAAGAAAGTTATGACCAACATAGACAGAATATTAAAAAGCAGAGACATTCCTTTGCCAACAAAGGTCTGTCTAGTCAAGGCTATGGTTTTTCCAGTAGTCATGTATGTATGTGAGAGTTGGACTGTGAAGTAAGCAGAGCACTGAAGAATTGATGCTTTTGAACTGTGGTGTTGGAGAAGACTCTTGGGAGTCCCTTGGACTGCAAGGAAATCCAACCAGTCCATTGTAAAGGAGGTCGGTCCTGGGTGTTCTTTGGAAGGACTGATGCTGAAGCTGAAACTCCAGTACTTTGGCACCTCATGCAAAGAGTTGACTCATTGGAAAAGACTCTGATGCTGAGAGGGATTGAGGGCAGGAGGAGAAGGGGACAACAGAGGATGAGATGGCTGGATGGCATCACTGACTCGATGGATGTGAGTTTAAGTGAACTCTGGGAGTTGGTGATGGACAGGGAGGCCTGGTATGCTGCAATTCATGGGGTTGCAAAGAGTTGGACACGACTGAGTGACTGAACTGAACTGAACTGAACTGAAGATATATACCTCTTTATAATCCATTAATGAACAAAACAAGACAAAAGTGAAATTTAATTGCTTTAATGACACAATTGTACAAATTATTGTTGCTTAGTTTAGATAAAAGAATGTTGAGGGCTAAGGTATACTTTGAGTAACTTAATTCCTTATATTAATAAATATAAACTGTCTCTTTGGGCTCTTTGAGCATCACCATGGTAATTGGCAAGAACAAGCATCCTATGAAAGCTGGTAAAAAGGGACCCAAGAAGAAAGTGGTTGATTTTCTAAGAATGACTGGTATTATGTGAAAGCACTAGTGTTTTCCCAGTATTTCTTATCTGAAATACATATTTCTTATATGAAAACACAAGTCATGAGAACTCAAGGAACCAAAACAGTATCTGATGGCCTCAAGGGTCATGTTTTTGAAGTGAGCCTTCCTGATCTGCAGAATGACAAAGTTGCATTTAGAAAATCCAGGCTAGTTACTGAGATTGTTCAGGGCAAACACTGCCTTACTAATTTCCATGGAATGGATCTTTTTGATTTTTTATTGAGCACTAAAGGATGGGTTGGGAACTATCTCTCCAAGTTATGCCTCATTAGGCATAAATGTATTCTAATTTTCCTAAGATAGCTTTCAGAACATTTCCTTTTTCTTAGAGCTCTGCTCTTGCTAGCAGTAGCCTTTTCAGGTTCACTGCTGAGTGAGTAGCTCCTCTCTGGAAGATAATTTCCTCTTTTTCTTGAGGACTGTCTTGTTTCCTGACACTTCAGGGTGACTAACTGGTTCCTCTTTGGGGAAAGAGTTCTTCCTCTAGGAAGACTTCATGGTGTGTATCTTGTTGTTCACTCGCTAAGTCGAGTCCGACTCTTTGCGATCCCATGGACTGCAACATGCCAGACTTCTCTGTCCTTCACTATCTCCTGGAGTTTGCTCAGATTCACGTTCATTGAGTTGGTGGTACTCCCTTGATAAAATGTGGTCCATGATCTAAAACTGGCAGATCATGATTGAAGTTCATGTTGATGTTAAGACTATGGATGTTTACTTGCTTCGTCTGTTCTGTGTGGGTTTTACTGAAAAAATGCAGCAATCATATCCTGAAGACTGCTTATGTCCAGCACCAGCAGGTTCGCTAGATCCACAAGAAGATGATGGAAATTGTGACCTGAGAGGGGCAGACAAATGACTTGAAAGAGGTAGTCAATAAATTGATTCCAAACAGTATTGGAAAAGACATAGAAAAGACTCACTAATCTATTTATCCACTCCGTAATGTCTTTGTTAGAAAAGTAAAAATGCTGAGTAAGCCTAAGTTTCAATTGGGAAAACTCATGGAGCTATATGGTGAAGGCAATAGTTTTAGAAAAGCTACTGGGGATGAGACAGGTGCTAAAGTTAAATGTGGTGATGGATATAAGCCACTGGTCCAAGATTCTGTTTAAAATTCAGCCTTTTAATGATGACAAATAAAAGATCTTATTTGTGGTTTAAAAAAAAGATGTAAACATAGAGTACTGAAAAGAAGATAGATATCTGAATTACTAATATAAACATACAACTTGATTGTTAGTTGCTTGAATGGTCACCAGGCACAGAGCTGCCCACAATTTGGCAGTTAGTTTATGCTATCATCTGTAAATGGACAACTCTAATCCTGTGTAATTTAGTGGCTGTGCCAGTCATTCACTTAATTTCAAATAGTTTGGTATAAAGGAAATGTAAATATCAGAAATTATTGTAAAATGATGTAAAATACCCCCTGATTTGTATTGGATTCTCCAGGCAAGAATACTGGAGTGGGTTTACCATCCCCTCCCCCAGGGGATCTTCCTGACCCAGGGATCTAACCTCCTTTTCTTCCGTCTCCTGCATTGGCAGGCAGGTTCTTTACCACTACTGCCTCCTGGAAAGCCCTACAAAGGTAAAGTGGAAGTGAAAGGACTCAGTCATGTCCTACTCTTTGTGACCCCATGGAGTGAAGCCCATCAGGCTCCTCTGTCCATGAAATTCTCCAGGCAAGAATATTGGAGTGGGTTGCCATGCTCTCCTCCAGGAGATGTTCCCAACTGAGGGATAGAACCCAGGTCTCCCACATCACAAGCAGATTCTTTACCATTTGAGCTACCCGGGAAGCTCCTACAAAGGTATAGATACTATTAATACTATTCTGTGCTGCTTCCCACCTTCATAATTGAAGGAAATGCTAAATTTCAGTAGAGGTTTATGAAAATAAAAACGTCAGCCTTTTCCATATCGGAATACTTACCTGCCCTGAATTCTGTGCAAAAACTTCAATTTAAGAACTCCTGATTTATGGAATTTGACAAGTCAACTCAAAGATAACCTGGGAAAATATAATTCAGAAGGAGTACAGTCAGTCTTTGCCCTTGAAGAGTTAACAGTTAAATAGAGATGTAGCACATGCTGATATTGCAAAGCATTCATAAGTTATTTAAGTCTATTTTAATTTTGTGAGGGCGTGGGGATTCCCAAAGTGTATCCAATGTCTAAGCTTAAAAGGGGAAGTGGTCAGTTGCCACTGTCTTGTAAATAGTAGAGCTTGTTAATACCTTGGCATTAATGTAGTCATTTTTTATGTCTGCAAGTGATGTAGGTACTCATAAGGGCTACATTGATGCTTAGTGGGTTCTTCAACTGGAATTCAAAATATAAGACATATTCTTGGCAAAGCAGTTTTGATAACTCTGAAATAAGTGATATTTTTTTCAAAGAAACAGTGCTTAGGAGTGTCATTTATCTTTGAGGACACCAACAGATTTACTTCCAATATGTTTGATTATAACTAGAACAGATCTAATTCACATGTGTACAGTCCTTCCAAGTAGGTTGCTTTTTGGCTAATGTATTTAGCTGGATCTAGGAAAGCCTTGCACCCCACTCCAGTACTCTTGCCTGGAAAATCCCATGGATGGAAGAGCCTGGTAGGCTGCAGTCCATGGGGTCGCTGAGGGTCGGGCACGACTGAGTGCCTTCACTTTCACTTTCATGCATTGGAGAAGGAAATGGCAACCCACTCCAGTATTCTTGCCAGGAGAATCCCAGGGAGGGGGGAGCCTGGTGGGCTGCCATCTATGGGGTCACACAGAGTCAGACATGACTGAAGCGACTTAGCAGCAGCAGCAGCAGGAAAGCCTTTGGCTGTGTGTAATGCTTTCTCAGCCTTTAGTACACAGTGAGTGTGGCATTTTGAGCTATCTGACTTAGATTTCTATTGGCAGAACTGTATTCATTTTCGCACAATACCATTAACACAACAAATGTCTTCCTTTATTCCCCCTCCAAAAGAACTATTATCCTAAAAAAATTTAGCACATTTTCCAGAGATGTCCAACTTACAACCAGGTTGTAGCTCAGCCAAAGCTTTGGGGAATGTGACTCAAAGATAAAGTGTGACAGAAATCAATGAGAAACAGCTAGAGAACAGTGCAATTCTGTAATAAAATAATTTTTTATTGGTACTGACTTCAGAATCATCAGCAGACATTCATCAGGCACCTACTATGTGCCTGTCACTGTTCTGCTACATATGTGCTTGTCCCTGTGCTACCTACTGTGTGCCTGCCACTGCCATTACATGTTTGGTCACTAAACTTCCAAGGCTGGATAGGCACAGCAAGGACAGCATGTGGCCTCTGAGGGACAGTCCAGGAAAAGGGGCCTTTAAGCTGAATGAGAGCCTTGTCTGAGACATGTTAAACCAGAAAGAATAAATTAAAGTGTTTGGTTCTGCAAATAAGCATGTGAGTACAACAAATGGAAGATCAGAAAGACGAACCCAGTTGATGTAGACAGAATCTGGGAAGATAGAGCTGCAGACACCAGATTCCAGCTTTTTTATTCATTACTTTTCAAATTATGTTCTCTGGCCAGAGACTGGATTTAGGACTGAGCTAAAAATGAATTACTGTTTCTGGAGCCTATGGGCCTGTAACCTTACTGGTGTTGATTTGCATGTGGTGTTCTGCTTGGATGCTTTAGTTTTTGTGTGGTTGGAAAGAGATTTCTTTTGATATAGGAACGTCAACCAGGAAGACCAACAGAGAGAATGAAAATGCTTTTATTACAGACACTGTCTCATTCTTGAGATGATTTGGAGGACTTGATACGGAGATGAATTAGCATCAAAAACATGAGATGTGTTCATAAATGACTTCACTTGACTATGGGAACAAGCATTAGTACTTTGAAGTTTCAGGACAAGTGCTTGAGGAGAGAGCCATCAGCTCCTCCACCTCCCTGCATGGCACACCACCCTGGAGGGAAGCTTTGAGACCATAGTGTCATGTCCAGAGGAGAAGCAGGAATAGTGTTTCTGTTGGGCATGTAGGAAAGTGCTACAGAAGATCTAGACATGACTCTGAAAATAGCCAGCCATCGCTATTGTCAAGGTGACTGAAGCAGAAAAGCGCTAATAATAATATTCCTGTTCACCTTAATATGTGTTTGGGTCATAAGGATATAGAGGCTTGTAAATAAACTAAAATAGCTATTTATGTAATTTGTTGTGATTCAAACAATAATGCTTTGAAATTCCTCAGACATAACAAAGATATAAAAAGGAGGCTCATGTTCTCTGTCTGGTACTATTATAGACTACCCATTAGGTTTGGCATCCTAACATGGAACAGAAGAAGGGGTATGATAGAGGTCTTGATGACACAGACCACAAGAAATACTGTGTTTGGTGGAAGAGACAGAAAGGCTAAGACATCCTGAGGCCAGTGCTGATAAGTGATAGCTCCTAGTGCAGCGTCACAGCTACTGTTGAAGTAGAACTTAGATAAGACATCTTTTCTGGACTCAGATATACCTGGTGTGGTAAGAGGCTGTGACACTTGAAGGGATTGGACAGCTTGTTGCTGTGCTGGTGAAGCCAACCAAACTTGAAATTTATATCAACTTAGAATATGCTCTGTAGGAACTGGTGACAGCTGGATTACATATATGGTATATCTCAATGGAAGCTGACATAACTACTAATAAAAAGTCAAATAAAAATTCTATAAACCATCAAAATTGTGTAGTTCAAGATTGTAGCTTGTTGATCACACAACTTGATTCAAACTTAAAAGTTAAAGTGCCTAGAAACTAATAGACTGATTTTCTCTTAGGCACATTTCCATGAAACTTAATTATGGATTATCTAAGCTGACAGTTTATGTCATATGAATTTTCTTTGGCAAATAGTTGATGTATTGAAGTTTGGAATGAAATATTATGAAAATAAAATGCTCTAATTGGAATGCATGCCTGAGTAGAGGGCCAACTCACATATGGTATAAGATAAGACAAGGCTGTGTCTATAAGCAGGGCCAATATTTCTTCAAAATGTAACCATGAAGTTACTCAAATCCTTGACTATGTGTCAATCAAAACCTCAAAGTTTGGGGATATGTAGTATTACATAATTATTTTAGCATTTCAAACATCCAGTCCAATCATTAAAAATTCTTAATATCATACCCATGGGTTGCAAAATGTCAAGTAGTGAAACAGTCTAAGAAGAACAGGTTTCAAAACATATCTCCAAGTATCTGAGTGATTTTACCTACTCTCTAGGATCCATAAATATATACCAATTAAATGTTAGAGGATAGCTGCCAAAATGTTCATTTGAGTCTTAAAATTGTTCTTTCTGACAGTAATTGAAAGCAGGCTTAATTGAAACTACTTTTATATTTGATGATAGAAGTATACCATCAGCATGCTTTCCCCCCCTGTTTTAAAGGAGGAAAATAAAGAGATGACAGAAAATATTTTCCACCCAGTCCAGAGTGTCCAATCCAAGCACAATAGGGCTGGGCATGTTATGATGCATTGATGTAATCCTGATACAATCCCATTTTAGGATTTCCTATTAACTCCCACTGAAATAAGTTTAATCAAATATTTCCAATTAAACTGATATAACTGTTGGGAGAGAAATGGTCTGAAGGACAGAACACTAAGTTTTTAATCTTTCTCAATAGGGATTCTTTCAACTCATCAAAGGATCCTGTTTTGCATGATTGAAAAATGTAGAATAAGTACAATTTTTAAAAAATAAAGCAAGACATACAAAGACAGATTTCAAAACTTCTAGGATAGTGTATGTAGAGGCAGATCTTACATGATTTACCAGTGTTGGGGAAAGTCTTTTAGAGGATGTGACTGCCCATTGACCCAAAATCTGAACCTGGCTAATCAGAGGCTGCTCAATCCTGTTCCAGTCCTTGGAATGTGCCCTCTGTTTGTGTTACCCATGTTAGAAGCTGCCCAAGGACACAGCCTTGAGATAGTGATGTAGTGTTGAGACCATCTGGACTGTGTAAGTGACTGAACCCAGTTAAGACCTCTACATAAACTTTAGGATTCTGGTAGGTGGGTGAGGGGAGCTTCCCTGATACCTCAGTTGGTAAAGAATCCACCTGCAATGCAGGAGACTCTGGTTCAGTTCCTGAGTCAGGAAGATCCACTGGAGAAAGGATAGACTATGCACTCCAGTATTCTTGGGCTTCTCTTGTGGCTCAGCTGGTAAAGAATCTGCCTGCAATGAGGGAGACCTGGGTTCAATTCCTGGGTTGGGAAGATCTCTTGGAGAAGGGAAGCTACCCACTCCAGTATTCTGGCCTGGAGAATTCCATGGGCTATATAGTCCATGGGGTTGCAAAGAGTTGGATAGTGGGTGAGGTGGGTGAGGAGATCTACTCATCTTGTTGCAGCCCAAGATGCCTTAAGTAAATTCCCTTGCTTTCTAAAATTGCCACCTACCAATCTGGAGTAGTGTGCTTCTTTTTCTGGTATTCCCTTGCCCTGTGTGTACAGGAGTCAGTTTTCAACCCATCAAACAAAAGCTGCAGGGACATGTTCCTTTAATAGGTGACAACTGGCTATTTGGGTGAGTTTGATAAACATCAAAGTGGCCATCCTTCCTTTATCTATGTCAAGCCTAATTTTTAATTTTTAGTTCGAGAAATAAATAGACTTAAAACTCAAATATGATTTTTAAGACATGAATAAGTAGTCACTAATATTAAAACTCAGAAAAGCGAATTTTTCAGAACCATTTCTCTTTTGGATACTACCCAGACATGTTCCAGATAAGGAATCTTAGTAATTGGAGGGGCAGTGATTTACTAGATTCTTTTAGAAGAATCAAAACAGTGGAATTTTACTGTGACTTGGCACCAGTTGAAATGAAACAGCTATTTCCAAAGCTTGAACTGAAATTAGCAAACTGGCATCATCTCATCTATGCAGTGACATATTCAAGCCAGTTCCTAAAACATGTAGCCGGAACAGTTTTTAGACCTAGTCACCTTATTTGCACAAAAAATAATAACTATCTCCTCCACTTTCCCCATTCTTTGAAAGCGTATTGAGAAGCTTAATAATACCACTTGGATCCTTAGCAAAGTCATCTAAGGGTGCTAGGTGGAGAGACTACCAGCAGACATTTCTGTACATATTTGTAGCATACACAAGGTTGGTTCAGTATCCCACTGTTATATATGTTATATTTTATTGGTTTTAGAATATATAAAGCTGCTCATTTGAGTACTAAATGTTTAAAAGTGTTAAGACAATATTATTTAAATATACTAAGAATGACATCTTGTAAGAGAGAAAGAAAAAAAAAATTGCCTTGGTAAGGATTAATCAATTTCCCAATGGGTACATTTTTTTTTTAAGTGACTAACCTTGGGAAATAAATAAGTGAAATTGAACTTTTTATAGCTTGAAATATTAAAATAGTAAATATTTTATATGATTAGTTAATATATCTTTTTCTTGAATGGAGAAATTCAACATTTAAAAAAGTTATTAAATTCAAGAAAAAGATAGATTAAAACTCAGCATTCAGAAAACTAAGATTATGGCATCTGGTCCCATCACTTTCATGGCATATAAATGAGGAAACAATGGAAACAGTGAAAGACTATTTTCCTGGGCTCCAAAATCACTGTGGACAGTAACTGCAGTCATGAAATTAAAAGACACTTGCTCCTTGGAAGAAAAGCTATGACAAACCTAGACAGCATATTAAAAAACAGAGACATTACTATGCTGACAAAGGTTCAGCTGGTCAAAGCTATGGTTTTTCCAGTAATCATGAATGGATGTGAGTCAGACCATAAAGAAGGTTGAGTTTTACAGTCACCCCTCTTGATGCTGACATAAAGCTTTCAAACTGTAGTGTTGGAGAAGATTCCTGAGAGTCCCTTGATCAGCAAGGAGATCAAACCAGTCAATCCTAAAGGAAATCAATCCTGAATATTCATTGGGAGGACTGAAGCTTAAGCTTCAATACTTAGGTGACCTGATGTGAAGAGCCAACTCATTGGAAAAGACCCTGATGCTGGAAAAGATAGAAACAAGAGGAGAAGGGGATGACAGAGGGCAAGATGGTTGGATGGCATCACTCATTCAATGGACATGAGTTTGAGCAGGCTCCTGGAGACAGTGAAGAACAGGGAAGCCTCGAGTCTTCAGTCCATGGGGATGCAAAGTTGGACATGACTGAGCGACTGAATAACAAAAAATACAAAAGTTAATGCTTTCTTTGACCAAAGAAAAATTTTTGGACCAACAGTCCATGGGGTCACAAAGAGTCAGACACGACTGAGTGACTAAGCACAGCACAGCATAATAGTCCCTGCATTTTCCTTTTCTCTCATATGTTCCACGACCGAAGCTGAAGATACAGATAACTTGGAAATGTTAGTGAGTTCAGTTCAGTTCAGGCACTCAGTCATGTACGACTCTTTGCGACCCCATGGACTGCAGCACGCCAGGCTTCCCTGTCCATCACCAACTCCTGGAGTCCACTCAAACTCATGTGCATTGAGTCAGTGATGCCATCCAACCATTTCATCCTCTGTCGTCCCCTTCTCCTCCTGCCTTCAATCTTCCCAGCATCAGGGTCTTTTCCAATGAGTCAGTTCTTCGCATCAGGTGGCCAAAGTATTGATAGCTTACAGTGAATGGTGTCAGATTCTTGATCTCTGAAGTAGATTTAGCTTTGGGACCAAGGACCAGGCTTGATCACTCAAGAGCTTTTGTGCAAAAAAAAAAAAAAAAAGAAAAAGAAAAAATTTAAAAAAAAAGAGCTTTTGTGCAACAGAGTCTTATTAGAGTATGAAAAGGGACAGAGAAAACTTCTGACATAGACATCAGAAAGGGGACAGAGAGTGCCCCTCTCGCTAGTGTTAGCAAGAGAGTTATATACTTTTTCATTAGTTATTACAGTAAATCAAAAGAATGTCTGGAGGTTGTAAAGAAGATCTTACTAGACCCACTACCATAATTTACATTTTAAGATAACAGGATTAGCCAGAAGGTTTTCAGGAAGGAGAAACTGTCCTCAAGCAGGATACATGGTTGTTCAGTTCAGTTCAGTTCAGTTGCTCAGTTGTGTCCGACTCTTTGCGACCCCATGAATTGCAGCACGCCAGGCCTCCCTGTCCATCACCAACTCCCGGAGTTCACTCAAACTCATGTCCTTTGAGTCAGTGATGTCATCCAGCCATCTCATCCTCTGTCATCCCCTTCTTCTCTTGCCCCCAATCCCTCCCAGCATCAGAGTCTTTTCCAATGAGTCAACTCTTCACATGAGGTGGCCAAAGTATTGGAATTTCAGCTTTCGCATCCTTCCTTACAAAGAACACCCAGGACTGATGCTAAAGCTGAAAATCCAATACTTTGGCCAGGTGGTCTGGCATTCCCATCTCTTTCAGAATTTTCCACAGTTTATTGTGATCCACACAGTCAAAGGATTGGCATAGTCAATAAAGCAAAAATAGATGTTTTTCTGGAACTCTCTTGCTTTTTCCATGATCCAGTGGATGTTGGCAATTTGATCTCTGGTTCCTCTGCCTTTTCTAAAACCAGCTTGAACATCTGGAAGTTCACGGTTCATGTATTGCTGAAGCCTGGCTTGGAGAATTTTGAGCATTAATTTACTAGCGTGTGAGATGGGTGCAATTGTGCTGTAGTTTGAGCCTTCCTTGGCATTGCCTTTCTTTGGGATTGGAAAGAAAACTGACCTTTTCCAGTCCTATGGCCACTACTGACTTTTCCAAATTTGCTGGCATATTGAGTGCAGCACTTTCACAGCATCATCTTTCAGGATTTGAAATAGCTCAACTGGAATGCCATCACCTCCACTAGCTTTGTTCGTAGTGATGCTTTCTAAGGCCCACTTGACTTCACATTCCAGGATGTATGTCACGATGGTGAGTGATCACACCATCGTGATTATTTGGGTTGTGAAGATCTTTTTTGTAGAGTTCTTCTGTGTATTCTTGCTACCTCTTCTTAATATCTTCTGCTTCTGTTAGGTCCATACCATTTCTTTCCTTTATCAAGCCCATCCTTGCAGGAAATTTTCCCTTGGTATCTCTAATTTTCTTGAAGAGATCTCTAGTCTTTCCCATTCTGTTCTTTTCCTCTATTTCTTTGGGTTGATCGCTGAAGGCTTTCTTATCTCTCCTTGTTATTCTTTGGAACACTGCATTCAGATTATATCTTTCTTTTTCTCCTTTGCTTTTCACTTCTCTTGTTTTCACAGCTATTTGTAAGGCCTCCTCAGACAGCCATTTTGCTTTTTTGCATTTCTTCTTTTTGGGGGGATGGTCTTGATCCCTGTCTCCTGTACAATGTCACGAACCTCATTCCATAGTTCATCAGGCATTCTGTCTATTGGATCTAGTCCCTTAAATCTATTTCTCACTTCCACTGTATAAAAAGGGATTTAATTTAGGTCATAACTGGATGGTCTAGTGGTTTTCCCTACTTTCTTCAATTTAAGTCTGAATTTGGCAATAAGGAGCTCATGATCTGAGCCATAGTCAGCTCCTGGTCTTGTTTTTGCTAACTGTATAGAGCTTCTCCATCTTTGGCTGCAAAGAATATAATCAGTCTGATTTCGATGTTGACCATCTGGTGATGTCAATGTGTAGAGTCTTCTCTTGTGTTGTTGGAAGAGGGTATTTGCTATGACCAGTGCGTTCTCTTGGCAAAACTCTATTAGCCTTTGCCTTGCTTCATTCTGTATTCCAAGGCCAAATTTGCCTGTTACCCCAGGTGTTTCTTGACTTTCTACTTTTGCTTTCCAGTCCCCTATAATGAAAAGGACATTTTTGGGGGGGTGTTAGTTCTAAAAAGTCTTGTTGGTCTTCATAGAACCGTTCAACTTCAGCTTCTTCAGCATTACTGGTTGGGGTATAGACTTGGATTACTGTGATATTGAATGGTTTGCCTTGGAAATGAAAAGAGACCATTCTGTTGTTTTTGAGACTGCATCCAAGTACTGCATTTCAGACTCTTGTTGACCATGATGTCTACTCCATTTCTTCTAAGGGATTCCTGCCCTCAGTACTAGATATAATGGTCATCTGAGTTAAATTCATCCATTCCAGTCCATTTTAGTTCGCTGATACCTAGAATGTCGACGTTTACTCTTGCCATCTGCTGTTTGACCACTTCCAATTTGCCTTGATTCATGGATGTAACATTCCAGGTTCCTATGTAATATTGCTCTTTACAGCATTGGACCTTGCTTCTATCACTAGTCACATCCACAGCTGGGTATTGTTTTTGCTTGATTTTGATTATATATACATTGTTGTTATATAACCCTTAGTACAGTGTTTAAACTGAGTTGTTTGTTGTATAAGTTCCAGGCTTAAAGAAAGAAAGAATTTTATATGACTAAAACTAAGGAATATGGGGGGAGGGGTTGTTCTTTCCTCCTCCTTGAGAACCCTAGACCCCTATCTCCACTTTGAGAGCCCCAGACCCCTTTCACCTCCTCAGGAACTCTGGACTTTTTAATCAACCTCCTTTCCTATTTATTTATGTGTTATGGAGAAGTGATATTTTATGGTAAAAAATAATAACCTGGCATACATTTAAGGCAAATAAATTAAAAATAAGAAGCTTAATTCTCCCTATTGAAAAGAAGGGAAGAGACCTATCCCAATTTTTTCTTATAGCATTTATTTTAGAAAACTGGTAATTGCAAGCATTTTCTCCTTCCTTTAAAATGTTTATGAATACTTTTTAAAACTAAATGGACTTTTGTCGGCTTTATTCCCAGCTGTGTTTTTCACAAGGACAAGAGAACCGTATCTGTGAAATATAAACATCAAGGGAGGTTGTATTCCATATCCAGCTTCTGTAGGAGGGTAGGAACCTAACTTCAATGCATGTCTTGCTTCAATTTGCCAAAATACCTCCTATCATAAGGACAAGAAAGGTTTGTTTTCCTCTAGCTAAATATACCAATTAACTGGTACAAGTCAGGATGAATTCAGTGTGACAAATAATCCTTACTTGAAGACTTGTAATTGTTTATCTTGGAAACATGTGTGATTATAGTGTCCTTTTGGTTGTATACAAGGATGAAGTTCCTTGCTGCCTTTTCAATCCCTTAGCAGATTGCCTATGATGAAAGTATATTCTAGTTGAATGCTCATTCAATAATAAAAGTGTCTTTTTTCTTTACTACTTCTGTGAGGAGGATTTCTGGGTTTGAGGGAGAGTTTATTGTTAATTATATTCTCCAAAAGCTTTGACAACAGGGACAGGAAATGTTTGGCCAGTCCTGAAGTGAGTGGACAATTGAAGTCCTGTTTGTGTCCTCACAAACAGTGAGGAAGAGACCCTGAATTATAAGAAGTCTTCCTTTCTTTGACATAGGAGACAGATCCAAAAATATATTGCTATGATTTAAGTTGAAGAGTGTTCTAACTGTTTTCCTCTAGCTATGTTTTCCTCTAGGAGTTTTATGGTTTCCAGTCTTATATTTATGTCTTTAATCCATTTTGAGTTTATTTTTGTGTGAGAAAATATTCTAATTTCATTCTTTCACATGTAGTAAAAGAATGGCCAGTTCTTTTACATGTAGTAAAAGAATGGCCAGTTTTTTCAGCACTACTTCTTGAAGAGATCTGTCTAAGGTTAAGGGAATAAAAGCAAAAAATAAACTAACTGGATTTAATTAAACCTAAAAGATTTTGCACAGCAATGGAAACCATCAACAAAACAGAAAGACAGCCTATTGAGTGATAGAAACTATTTGTAAATGATACAATCAATAGAGACATATTATCCAATATATAAACAGTTCATAGAATTCAATATAAAAAAAAAGAATTCAACAAGAATCCAATCAAAAAATGGGCACAAGATTTGAATAAAAATGTTTTCAAAGGAGACATATAGGTGGCCATTAGGTACATGAAAAGATGCTCAACATCACTAATTATTAGAGAAATGCAAATCAAAATTATAATGAGGTATCACAGTATTTGTCTTATATTTGACTAAAAATAATACCCTAGGTGTTCATCCATGTTATTGTAAATGGCAAAATTTCATTCCTTTTTAGGCTGAGTAGTACACACACACACACACACACACACTCCGCATTTCTTTATCCATTCATCTGTTGTTGGACACTTAAGTTGCTTCCATATCTGAGCTGCTGTAAATAATGCTGCTGTGAACATTGGGATGTATGTATCTTTTCAAGTTAGTTGTAATTTTCTTCAGATGTACACCAGGAATGGAACTGCTGAATCAAATGGTGGTTCTATTTTCAGTTTTTTGAGAAACATCCATACTGTTTTCCATGGTGGCTTCACCAATTGACATCCCTACCAACAGTGTATAAGGATTTTCTTTTTTCTACATCCTCTCCAAAAATTGTTATTTCTTGTCTTTTTGATGATAGCCATTCTGACAGGTATGAGGTGACATCTCATTTTGATTTGCATTTCTCTGGTGAATATCAGTATTGAGAATCTTTTCATATGCTATTTAGATCTGCTCATTTTTGGATTTTTTTTTTTTTTGATACTTAGCTGTATGAGCTTTTTTTATATTTTGGATCAATTGCACCATTTGAAAATATTTTCTCCCATTCTGTGTGTTGTTGTTCATTTTGTTCATGGTTGTCTTTGCTGTGCAAAAATGTTTAAGTTCCATTTGTTAATTTTTATCTTTATTTTTATTGCTCCAGGAGACAGATCCAAATGTATATTGCTGTTATTTATGTCAATGTTCTGCCTATGTTTTCTTCTAGGGGTTTTATAGTCTCAAGTATTTTTTTTTTTTTAGTCTCAAGTCTTATACTTAGGTCTTTAATCCATTTTGAGTTTACTTTTGTACATGGTATTAGAAAATATTCTAATTTCATTCTTTTACATATATCTGTTCAGTTTTCCCAGCACCACTTACAGAAGAGACTGTCTTTTCTCCATTGTATGTTCTTGCCTCCTTTGTGGTAGGTTAATTGACCATAGATGCATAGGTTTATTTCTGGGCTTTCTATCCTATTCCATCAATCCGTGTCTGTCTTTGTGCAAGTACCATGCTATTTTGATGACTATATCTTTGTAGTATAGTCTGAAGTCACGAAGCCTGATTCCTCCAGCTCCATTTTTCTTTCACAGAATTGCTTTGGCTACTGAGGCTCTTTTGTGTTTCCATATAAATTTTAAAATTCATTATTGTATTTCTGTGCCGGGAGCCAGCGTGAGGAACTCCGCCCATGGCAAAGGTCATGGGGAAGGAGGCTCGGCATATGCAAAGGCAGGATAGAGCCTCAGGAGACCCCCTGTTCCCAAGCATCTATCCCCAAAACCAGAGTCTGCCTACTGTACTGCTTTATGCTCTCACCTACACCTCTGACTTTATGGGGGGCTGTCCCCCACCACCTCTCTCAGAGAAAGAGTTAACTTACAGCTCCAGTTAATAAAAATTCCTGGGGGTGACAAGAGTGTTTCAACTTACAAACTCCTCTGAAGGTTCTCTAGCCTACCTGAACAGGTTCGTCTGGCCACATGTGATTGTTCACAGCCTCCCAACCGTGAGAGGCATGAGATGTTTTAAAGTTTCTAAGAACAGATTCTTTTGAGAAGTTAGAAATTATTGGTATAGTGGGTTGACTAGGAATTATATTGGTGAAGGGCTTTTTATTTATTAGGCCAATGTTTGCTGCTAAGTCTCCATATTCCCTGCCCTTGTACACATTAATGAATATAACTAGCATATAGGAGAAATAAGTATTAACCTTTGATAGTAATCATGTTAAACCTTAGGCTAAGTAAATTCCTTTCTTAATTGTAACCCACTGCACCTTCACCCTATAGGAATGCAACTTTACCTGGTGCCTTTGGAGGGTGGCACCTGGTTTAAGAAAATTCACCCCTGGAAAAAATAGGTTTTCTGGCTGACTGACTGTTATCAGAAAGAAAAGGTCATAAAATGTTAGGCCTCATGGCCAGAAGATGATGTAAAGCCCCTAAGACCTTTCTATATATTTGTATAAAGCACCTGATTTTGATAAGGGTCAGGTCTGCTGACCCCACATGACTCTGTATTCATCCCTATGTATAACAAAAAGTATATAAGTGGACCTGAAAAATAAAGAAACAGACCTGTTCCTGGAAAGACTGGTTTCCCCCGTGTGGTCTTTTCTCGTTCTCTTCTTTTCTGGCTGAATTCCCATCTGGAGCATGGAGGCTCACCATGTCTACTTACTTGCCTTGGCTTCTAAGACCCACGTGAAAGGGAGCCCAAGGCGGGGCACCCTCTGCTATTCAAGCGGGTGCCGGTGGCCTACGTAGGTGGTGCAAACTCCTTGTCTTGGAGTTTTATTGGCTTTCCATGTAAACCAAGTTATTCAGAATCTTTTCTCCACTTATTTTCCTACTACACTATTCTTTCCTAACCTCTCTTTATATCTGTAATTAAATAAGTTCTTTCTTAGGACACCGACTCTGTCCCCTCTTCGAATTCCCTGGATCCACCAGGGCTGGACCCCGGCATTTCTGTGAGAAATGGTATTGGTAATTTGATAAGAATGGAATTGAACCTGTAGATTGTCTTGGGTAGTATAGTTATTTTAACAATATCCAGTTCTTTTGATTTGGATAAAGTAACACATTGGCAGAGACTCTTAGAAGGGACTCATCCCAAGCAAATGGATATTTATGGAATGAATATCATTCTAAGAGGAAAGTAAAAATGATTTGCATAGACAGAAGGGAATGCTGGAAAAAGTAGAAGATGAAATGAGAATTAAAGTTACTTTTTCTTTCACAGAAACCTCCTCCTCTTTTCTCTGCTCTCTCTGCTCCTTCTACCCCAGAGGGGAATGTGATGATAGTATAAAGGGGTGCTTCCTGTCAGTAGCTGATTTCCTTATAAAGAAGAATGAAAATATATTCATTTTTGAAGCTGCTAATGAATGACGTGCTCCATTTGAGAACACAGGATTATGTACCTTGAGACATAGTTCTGGGTCCACTTCATGTTGTAAACCAGACTCTACCTTCAGAATTCCTTTAGCTTTCACACACCACTTAGCGAGAAGGGCAGACATGATAAAGAGACAGAATCATGGAATGATTATGAATTTGGATATAAGAGAGTGTTCTTTTATGAAAGCAACTGGATGGAGATTAACTGCCCTAGTCATTTGGAAAAAGGAAAAACAAAAAGGTGTTAAGCTGATGAATGCCAACACAAGAAAAAAGAGCAAAATGCCATGTAGTTTATGTTTTTCCTGTCTCAGAGAAAAATTATCCCCTTCTATTTGGATAGTCAGCAGAGCTACTGTCATTTAGAAGCTACACACATATCCTAGGTAATGTATGTGCCTTTCTTATCAGTTGATATAACTTATTTAAAGGCTCCCTTTCTCTATGCCCTCATAGTTTGTGGAAATACTCAGAAGCATATTCTCAGTTTACAGTCAGACACATGGAAGATGTGTACTAGCTACTGCTTGGATTTCTGCAACCAACAGAGTTTTACCTTTGATGATAGACCAGATTTTGTGGTCCAGACAATCACCATATCAAGGGAAATAGTGGCCAAGGGAAGTTAACGATCTGCCACTCCCTTTGTCCCCCATCCCCCTCACACCTGTGGAAGAGCTATGAGTGTTAGATATTTTTTGAGAGTGGTAGCTAATAGTCATATGTGATATCTTTCTGGTAAAGTTAAGCTGGGAGAAATTGCTGTGGTGTGCTCAGAAGATAGGTGAGATCTCCCACTGGTTTCCATCATTGGTTTGTTGAGACTGTCTCAGAATTTTTTGGCATAAATGAAAGGCCAAATCACAATTGCCCATTGCCCTAAACTGTCTTTGTCTAGGTTCAGTTCCCTATTATCCAAGTCCAGGTTAGACAAAAAGTGGTGGGATGGCAAGGACAGACTAATACTCAAATTTAAGTACTAATTACTAAGTTTGAGAAAGACAAACAAGAGATTAGACTGCTCAGTTAGAAGTCTATAGGAAATAATCCCTATTCTGGTCAATCTATGAAGAGAAGAAAGCAAGGAAAAAAAAAGATGACAAATTGCTGTTGTAAGAAGCTAGGACATTGGAAGAGAAATCGCAGAAAGAGACTCTGAAAGATGCAGGAATTGTAAGTATAAGAGGGTGCAAAGAGCCTCGAAAGACAACCCTCAGCTAGGAAATATTTGACAAATGGCTCAAAATGGACAGTTTGAGACAGTCTTGGAGGTAGTAACTATGATGAACTGTGTGAGTCAATAACTGCCGGGAGCCAGCACAGGAGATCCCACCCATGGCAAAGGTCATGTGGAAGAGAACTGTTAAGCAAGGCTTCAGGACTCAAGGGGCTCTCTAGGCTTTCTTGAGCATCTACCCCCAAACCAGAATCTGTCTGTTTTACTATTTCATGACTTTCACCAACTCCTCTGACATTAACAGGGTGCTATCCCCAACCACCTTTCTCTGGAGAAAATCAACTTAGGGCTATAGCTAATAAGTTTCCTGGACATGAGAGGAATATTTCAAATCAAACCCCCTCTGTTAGCATTCTAGCTTGTTGGCAGCTATATCCAGACTCTTGTAGCTACACATATGATTATTTACAGCCTCCCAACTGTGAGAGGCGTGGAAAGCCTAAAACATAGAGCCTTTCAAAGAGTTAAAAGTTATTAGAGAAGTGCTGGTGTAGGATTTCATTATAGGGCCAATGCTTGTTGCTAAGTTCCCATATCTCTTATCCACTGTGAACCCAGGAATGCATTAGTTAACATAGTGAGAATGTAAGAAAAACAAGTATAGCCTTGTATTTAACCACATCAGACTTTTGAGCTAATTGGTTCTTTCTTGTAACTCACTGCACCTTTACTCTGTGAGAAATGTAACTCTGTTTGGCATTTTCTGAGGCCGACATAGATTAGAAATATAAAGAAAAAACACTTGGAGGGAAAATAAGTTTTCTGGTTGAGCAGCCTTTATCAAAAGAGGGTCATAAAATGTTCATAGGCCTCCAAGGCCAGAAGATACTGTACACAACATCATTTGTGGGAAAGGTATGCAGAAAAAATCCTGGTTTCGATAAGGGCAAAACTGCTGGAATGTTTGGGCTGACTCTGTATGACCTTGCATCTTTCATTTCCCTCTACGTATAAGGCAAGGTATAAAAGTACCTTTTAAAAATAAAGCTATTGGGCCTCGCTCACCGAAGCAGCTTGATCTCCCCGTGTCAATCATTCTCTCTCTCCCTCTCCTTCTCTTTTCAGGCTGATCCCTTGGAGCATAGAGGCTCCCTGCATTCACTTATCTGCCCCAGTTTCTAAGACCTGAAAGGGAAGACGTTCTGCGTCTTCACTCCCTCGGGAGACCGGGCGGGCACTTGTGGTCTCCGTGAACAGGGTAAACTTCTTGTCTCGGAGTTTTATTGGCTTTCTATGTAAACAAAGGAATATCAGCCTCTTTCTCTCCTCTATTTTCTTATTTTCAACATTCTTTCCTTATCTCTCTCTAAATCAATCGCCAATGCCATTTCTCCTTTGGGTTTCCCTGGATCCTGCGGGGGCTGGCCCCAGGCAAATAACTTTTCCTCAGGCTAATTTATTCTTGCCTTTTCTGATAGCTACTTATTCTGCAATTTCCTTGGACAATCCTCACTTTCCATCTGGCAACAGATCAGATTGTTGTTATTTCAAGTCATCCTTTATTTGTTCCTTGCTGTGTATTCTGTATTCCCATACAAATAGGCTCTCTGACTGAGAAACAGGCCTTCTTTCTGCTGAATCTCCTATAAACCTATTGGCAAAAGAATTGCTATGCAAGTTGTCATATTCTGTATTCCAGATGGAATGTTTGGGGAACTCCCTTGGGAAAAAAATAAGCTTTGGCTATGTGTAAAACAACACCCTTTTTCAAGAACTCAATTAGAAAGAATAAAACTGGCTAAAGAAGAATTAGAAAAAAAATCAACAGATAGTTTTCAAAAGGGGCGTTCATTCTGTAATAGTCTCATATTTCCAGTGAGAGAGGAAGGTAAATTTAACAAAAATGGTTGACCATTATATAGATTATGGGCTCCCCAGGTAGTGTGAGTAGTAAATAACCTGCCGGTCAATGCAGGAGACCTAAGAAAAGTGAATTGGATCCCTAGGTCAGGAAGATCCCCCAGAGGAGGGCATGACAACCCCTTCTTGCCTGGGGAATTCCATGGACAAAGAAGCCTGGCAGGCTACAGTCCACAGGATTGCAAAGTCAGATACAACTGAAATGACTTAGCACATAAGCATGCACCCATGGGATTTCCCAGGTAAGAATACTGAATTGGGTTGCCATTTCTTTCTCCAAGGGCCCTTCCAGACCCAGGGATCAAACCCCTCATTTCCCACATCTCCATCATTGCAAACAGAATTTTTTACTACTGAGTCACCAGGAGAGCTCATATAGATTTGTATGAGATTTCAAAGAGATCAATTTGTTGTCTCATTAACCTCTGTAATTTCTAACCCTGCAGCTGTTCTGACTTTGATACCAATGTCTGCCATCTTTCTGTGATCAATCTGTAGTCTGCTTCTCTCTCTCTCTCTCAGAGATGGATCTGTTTTTGCTTGATTTTACTTATGAAGGACCCCAACAAAATTCCTCACAATTTTTCAGATTTCTCTATTATTTTCTCAAGTCACTTATAAGAAAACTTTGAGGAATTTATCTTACCAGTAGAATCTGTAACTATTCGAACTAGATGATTTGCTGGTAGCCTCTGAAATTAAAGAACAATGTGAAATTAATACTTTGGTGAAATTTTCTTTGCTTTACAGATGCATAAGACCTCAATAGACAAATTGCACTTCTGATTATCTGTGGTAAAACATTTAGGACATCTTTTCTCAGCTGTAGGCAACAGTGCTATAATCTGGGAATTGGCCCATTCTGCAGACAAAATGTCCTAGTATGAGAAAAAAAATTAGACAATTTTTGGGATTAGTAAAACATTGTAGCATTGTAGACAGAATATTCTAGCTTTTACAAAATGAACTGAACCTCTTATGAAGCTATTACATGATAATTCTTCTTATCTTCTGGCTTGCTTCCTAATATCTTTTGATATTATATCAATTTATATATTGATATATAATATCTTTTTCACAACTGAAATTGGCTTTAAGAATACCAAAATTTTAAAAAATCTAACTTGAAGTAACTGATATTTCAGTTTATATTGCATACTTGATAATGTTTACTGATGGGTCATATACTTGAGATAAAATGGCCAACTTAAGGCTTTCTATTTGTAGCTATTTATTTTAAAACCCTGGAAGATTATATTTTGTATGAAATTGTGTGTGTATAACCAGGCAAATTCATAGCGATTACTGGAACTACAAGTCTTGATTCTTGATTTGAAGTATCAGTAAATACATAATATATATACTACCAATAAATATATGCATGTCTGACATGCAGTAGAGCAAATTTCTAGAAATAGAGTTTTACTTTCGATAAGAATTTTTTAAAAGCTATGAAAATGGATAGCTGATTTGTTAGGAACTTTACAACTGCCTGCTCAGGTATCAGTACTTCCTTTTGTTCACCAAGCAACAAAAGCTGCTGTTAAAAGATGGCAGACCCAGATGTCAAAGCTCTACTTTTAAAATAATTTTTTAAATGTTCATTTTAAAAAACATGCTTCACAAATCTATTATAATAGGGGCTAGAACAACCTTGGGAACCATGGGAATTACCTAACAATATAACTCCTATACCACAGTCTGATTTGCTTGGTTAATGTCATGGTATGAACAAAAGTTTCTTAACACAAGAGGGATATTAGAGACACTAGACTCTTACTATGCCTGCCAAAATGATGAAATAATTCAAAACATATTTTTACAATGTACTATTTATCAGAAGAATTCTTCCTAATGTGAGTACAGGAAGCCTTAGTCAACTTTACCAAGAACCAGATAGCAGTTGGCTTTTATAGAATTCATACCTAGGAAAAAGTAAGAGACTTTTGTCTGCTTCAGGTGTGTATAATGTCTGGATGGCCTGAAGTCTTTGCTTCTTGAAAAGTTGATGCTCAGACAATGCTAAAAACTCTCTTATTATATATAATTCCCATTTTGGGAATACAAAAGCATATTAACTAAGACAGAAAAGATCTTTTTAATTCCACTGTTGCACAGGAACTATGTATATGCAGATTCCTATAACCTTCAGTCCTCTGAACAAGAGTGAACGAGTCAAACTCTACAAAAACTCCTTGGCTTAAATTCAGCAGTCTGCTGGGTTAAGATGGCCTAGAACTTTACCACTAGTCTAGTTAAAAATTAGAATGACCCCCAGAAGCAAGCATGGTATCTCTCCTATTAAATTTTTGTTTGGCAGGCCTATGACTTGAAGTCTGAGACTATGTCCTATGCCTCACATAAATGACTCCTTCTGTAATCATATTCAGCATTAAGAAGGGCTTCTCTAATCCCTTGAAACCCTGATATTTAAAGTCACTTGGAAGTTATATTAGAGGAAATTAGCTCCCACAATCAACTGAGAAATAAAAGTGTTCCTCATGCAGATGTTCCAGTGGAGAGATGGTCATCATGTTTACAAGGACTTTTCCAAGTATGTATCTCTCATTATGCCTTCCTTTCAGATTTTATAGTTCACATAGAGTTTCCTCCTCTTTAGCTACTATTAACCAAACATGAGTCATTTCCATTATAATTAATGCACTGTTGACATTTTACTCCTATTTTATTACTAGGAGATATAGAGCTAGAGAGTTAACCAAAGGTCCTTTTCACACAACAGAGTGAAAAATTTTAGTCCTTTTTTGCCCTCTGCCTATGGCAACTCAGACTTAAAATCATCTTGCCTCAAACCAAAGATTTGGAGTAAAAGAGCATAGTTGTTTAATACAACCACAATCTAAACCACCTATATGAGAGTTGGACTATAAAGAGCACCAAAGATGAGCACCGAAGAATTGATGCTTTTGACTTCTGGTGTTGGAGAAGACTCTTGAGAGTCCCTTGGACTGCAAGGAGATCCAAGCAGTCCATCCTAAAGGAAGCAGAGATACATTGTCTTCTCCTTATTTTGACATCACTTTCCAGACTTAATTAGACTGTGAGTTGAGGGTGGGAAGTCACCTTTCAAAAAATTTAAAATACTGTACTAAATAAAACAATTTTCTCTCAAGAAAAAAAGATGCAATAATGGAAGAACTTTAATTTGTAAGTCCACTCCTTGTCTCCCCAGCCTCTCTCTCTCTTTCTCTCTCTGTGTCTCTGTCTTTTTCCTCCCAGTTTCTACAATTTCTGGGTTATTATTAGCCTTACTTCAATATCACTCAGATTCCAGTTTATTTTTCTTTCTAGTTTCAAAACCAGTTTTTCTTTGAACCCTGACTTCAGGTTGAGCTGTTTCTTAGAGAAACTGAAGTTGACTTCTACCATACTAGGTTGAGAAGACTGTAGTATAATTCCTGTAAAAGCTGCATTCCCTGTATTAGTAGTCATAGTCTATGACATATGTATGGAGTGTCCTTCATAGAGATTGTCTGTCTTAAGAAGTACATGATGAGCTCTGGAAGAGTTATCTCAATACTCACATCAGCTTGCTTCTACCAAAAGAATATGTAAGATATGTAAGATAAAACTTGAATTTTGCATATTATAATCAATATAATCACAATTATCATGTATATTATATATATTATCATGTATATTATATATATATATTATCATGTATGTTATATATATTATCATGTATATTATAAGGGACATTTTCAGTTCAGTTCAGTTCAGTCGCTCAGTCGTGTCCGAATCTTTGCGACCCCATGAATCACAGCACGCCAGGCCTCCCTGTTCATCACCATCTCCCAGAGTTCACTCAGACTCATGTCAATCGAGTCCGTGATGCCATCCAGCCATCTCATCCTCGGTCGTCCCTTTCTCCTCCTGCCCCTAATCCCTCCCAGCATCAGAGTCTTTTCCAATGAGTCAACTCTTCGCATGAGGTGGCCAAAGTACTGGAGTTTCAGCTTCAGCGTCATTCCTTCCAAAGAAATCCCAGGGCTGATCTCCTTCAGAATGGACTGGTTGGATCTCCTTGCAGTCCAAGGGACTCTCAAGAGTCTTCTCCAACACGACAGTTCAAAAGCATCAATTCTTCAGCACTCAGCCTTATTCACAGTCCAACTCTCACATCCATACAGAACCACAGGAAAAACCATAGCCTTTACTAGATGGACATTTGTTGGCAACGTAATGTCTCTGCTTTTGAATATGCTATCTAGATTGGTCATAACTTTTCTTCCAAGGAGTAAGCATCTTTTAATTTCATGGCTGCAGTCACCATCTGCAACGATTTTGGAGCCCCCCAAAATAAAGTCTGTTTCCCCTGTTTCCCCATCTATTTCCCATGAAGTGATGGGACTGGATGCCATGATCTTCATTTTCTGAATGTTGAGCTTTAAGCCAACTTTCTCGCTCTCCTTTTTCACTTTCATCAAGAAGATTTTCAGCTCCTCCTCACTTTCTGCCATAAGGGTGGTGTCATCTGCATATCTGAGGTTATTGATATTTCTCCCGGCAATCTTGATTCCAGCTTGTGTTTCTTCAAGTCCAGTGTTTCTCATGATGTACTCTGCATAGAAGTTAAATAAGCAGGGTGACAATATACAGCCTTGACGTACTCCTTTTCCTATATGGAATGAGTCTGTTGTTCCATGTCCAGTTCTAACTGTTGCTTCCTGACCTGCACACAGGTTTCTCAAGAGGCAGGTTAGGCGGTCTGGTATTCCCATCTCTTTCAGAATATTTCACAGTTTATTGTGATCCACACAGTCAAAGGCTTTGGCGTAGTCAATAAAGCAGAAATAGATGTTTTTCTGGAACTCTCTTGCTTTTTCCATGATCCAGCGGATGTTGGCAATTTGATCTCTCGTTCCTCTGCCTTTTCTAAAACCAGCTTGAACATCAGGGAATTCACGGTTCACGTATTGCTGAAGCCTGGCTTGGAGAATTTTGAGCATTACTTTACTAGCATGTGAGATGACTGCAATTGTGCAGTAGTTTGAGCATTCTTTGGCATTGCCTTTCTTTGGAATTGGAATGAAAACTGAACTTTTCCAGTCCTGTGGCCACTGCTGAGTTTTCCAAATTTGCTGGCATATTGAGAGCAGCACTTTCACAGCATCATCTTTCAGGGTTTGAAATAGCTCAGCTGGAATTCCATCACCTCCACTAGCTTTGTTTGTAATGATGCTTTC